>NC_134592.1:76392500-76395000 GCF_037038515.1 Microtus pennsylvanicus | reverse complement strand
TAACCCTAACCCTAACCCTAACCCTAACCCTAACCCTAACCCTAACCCTAACCCTAACCCTAACCCTAACCCTAACCCTAACCCTAACCCTAACCCTAACCCTAACCCTAACCCTAACCCTAACCCTAACCCTAACCCTAACCCTAACCCTAACCCTAACCCTAACCCTAACCCTAACCCTAACCCTAACCCTAACCCTAACCCTAACCCTAACCCTAACCCTAACCCTAACCCTAACCCTAACCCTAACCCTAACCCTAACCCTAACCCTAACCCTAACCCTAACCCTAACCCTAACCCTAACCCTAACCCTAACCCTAACCCTAACCCTAACCCTAACCCTAACCCTAACCCTAACCCTAACCCTAACCCTAACCCTAACCCTAACCCTAACCCTAACCCTAACCCTAACCCTAACCCTAACCCTAACCCTAACCCTAACCCTAACCCTAACCCTAACCCTAACCCTAACCCTAACCCTAACCCTAACCCTAACCCTAACCCTAACCCTAACCCTAACCCTAACCCTAACCCTAACCCTAACCCTAACCCTAACCCTAACCCTAACCCTAACCCTAACCCTAACCCTAACCCTAACCCTAACCCTAACCCTAACCCTAACCCTAACCCTAACCCTAACCCTAACCCTAACCCTAACCCTAACCCTAACCCTAACCCTAACCCTAACCCTAACCCTAACCCTAACCCTAACCCTAACCCTAACCCTAACCCTAACCCTAACCCTAACCCTAACCCTAACCCTAACCCTAACCCTAACCCTAACCCTAACCCTAACCCTAACCCTAACCCTAACCCTAACCCTAACCCTAACCCTAACCCTAACCCTAACCCTAACCCTAACCCTAACCCTAACCCTAACCCTAACCCTAACCCTAACCCTAACCCTAACCCTAACCCTAACCCTAACCCTAACCCTAACCCTAACCCTAACCCTAACCCTAACCCTAACCCTAACCCTAACCCTAACCCTAACCCTAACCCTAACCCTAACCCTAACCCTAACCCTAACCCTAACCCTAACCCTAACCCTAACCCTAACCCTAACCCTAACCCTAACCCTAACCCTAACCCTAACCCTAACCCTAACCCTAACCCTAACCCTAACCCTAACCCTAACCCTAACCCTAACCCTAACCCTAACCCTAACCCTAACCCTAACCCTAACCCTAACCCTAACCCTAACCCTAACCCTAACCCTAACCCTAACCCTAACCCTAACCCTAACCCTAACCCTAACCCTAACCCTAACCCTAACCCTAACCCTAACCCTAACCCTAACCCTAACCCTAACCCTAACCCTAACCCTAACCCTAACCCTAACCCTAACCCTAACCCTAACCCTAACCCTAACCCTAACCCTAACCCTAACCCTAACCCTAACCCTAACCCTAACCCTAACCCTAACCCTAACCCTAACCCTAACCCTAACCCTAACCCTAACCCTAACCCTAACCCTAACCCTAACCCTAACCCTAACCCTAACCCTAACCCTAACCCTAACCCTAACCCTAACCCTAACCCTAACCCTAACCCTAACCCTAACCCTAACCCTAACCCTAACCCTAACCCTAACCCTAACCCTAACCCTAACCCTAACCCTAACCCTAACCCTAACCCTAACCCTAACCCTAACCCTAACCCTAACCCTAACCCTAACCCTAACCCTAACCCTAACCCTAACCCTAACCCTAACCCTAACCCTAACCCTAACCCTAACCCTAACCCTAACCCTAACCCTAACCCTAACCCTAACCCTAACCCTAACCCTAACCCTAACCCTAACCCTAACCCTAACCCTAACCCTAACCCTAACCCTAACCCTAACCCTAACCCTAACCCTAACCCTAACCCTAACCCTAACCCTAACCCTAACCCTAACCCTAACCCTAACCCTAACCCTAACCCTAACCCTAACCCTAACCCTAACCCTAACCCTAACCCTAACCCTAACCCTAACCCTAACCCTAACCCTAACCCTAACCCTAACCCTAACCCTAACCCTAACCCTAACCCTAACCCTAACCCTAACCCTAACCCTAACCCTAACCCTAACCCTAACCCTAACCCTAACCCTAACCCTAACCCTAACCCTAACCCTAACCCTAACCCTAACCCTAACCCTAACCCTAACCCTAACCCTAACCCTAACCCTAACCCTAACCCTAACCCTAACCCTAACCCTAACCCTAACCCTAACCCTAACCCTAACCCTAACCCTAACCCTAACCCTAACCCTAACCCTAACCCTAACCCTAACCCTAACCCTAACCCTAACCCTAACCCTAACCCTAACCCTAACCCTAACCCTAACCCTAACCCTAACCCTAACCCTAACCCTAACCCTAACCCTAACCCTAACCCTAACCCTAACCCTAACCCTAACCCTAACCCTAACCCTAACCCTAACCCTAACCCTAACCCTAACCCTAACCCTAACCCTAACCCTAACCCTAACCCTAACCCTAACCCTAACCCTAAC
>NC_134592.1:76132500-76387500 GCF_037038515.1 Microtus pennsylvanicus | reverse complement strand
CCCGACACCTGACCCCGACACCTGAACCCGACACCTGACCCCGACACCTGACCCCGACCCTGACCCTGACCGTGACCCTGACCCTGACCCTGATTCTGACCCTGACCCTTGACACTAAACCCTGACCCTGACCCTTGACCCTTGGCACTTGACCTTGAACCTAACCCTTGACCCCTGACCCTGATGCCTGACCCCTGACCCCTGACCCCGGCCCCTGACCCTGACCCTCTAACCCTAACCCCTGACCCCGACCCTGACCCTTGACCCTCAGCCTTGACCCTGACCCTTGACCCTAACCCCTGACCCCTGACCCCGACCCCTAACCCTGACCCTTTACCTTGACCATGACCCTGGCCCCTGTCCCTGACCTCTGACCCTGACCTCTGACCCTGACCCCTGACCCCGACCCCTGACCCCGACCCCTGACCCCGACCCCTGACCCCGACCCCTGACCCCGACCCCTGACCCCGACCCCTGACCCCGACCCCTGACCCCGACACCTGACCCCGACCCCTGACCCCGACACCTGACCCCGACACCTGACCCCGACACCTGACCCCGACCCTTGACCCTGACCCTGATTCTGACTTTGACCCCTGACCCCTGACCATGACCCTGATCTCTGACCCTGACCTCTGACCCTGACTTCTGACCCTGACTTCTGACCTTGACTTCTGACCCTGACCCCTGACCACTGACCCTGTACCCGACCCCTGGCCCCTGACCCTGACCCTGACCCTAAGCCTTGATCCTGACCCTTGACCCTGACACTTGACCCTAACCCCTGACCCCGAACCTTTACCTTGACCATGACCCTGATACCTGACCTGACCTCTGACCCCTGACACCTGACCCTGAACCTGAACCTGAACCCCGACACCTGACCCAAAAACCTGACCCAAAAACCTGACCCTGACCCCTGACCCTGACCCTGAGCCCTGACCCCTGACCCCTGACCCCTGACCCCTGGCCCCTGGCCCCTGACCCCTGACCCCTGACCCCTGACCCCTCACCATGTCCCTGACCCCTGGCCCCTGACCCTGACCCTAAGCCTTGACCCTTTCCCTTGACCCTGACGCTTGACCCTGACCCTTGACCCTGACCCTTGACCCTGACCCTGACTTCTGACCCTGACTTCTGACCCTGACCCCTGACCACTGACCCTGTACCCGACCCCTGGCCCCTGACCCTGACCCTGACCCTAAGCCTTGATCCTGACCCTTGACCCTGACCCTTGACCCTAACCCCTGACCCCGAACCTTTACCTTGACCATGACCCTGATCCCTGACCTGACCTCTGACCCCTGACACCTGACCCTGAACCTGACCCCGACACCTGACCCAAAAACCTGACCCAAAAACCTGACCCTGACCCCTGACCCCGACCCTTGACCCTGACCCTGACCCTGACCCCGACCCTGACCCCTGACCCCTGACCATGTCCCCGACCACTGGCCCCTGACCCTGACCTCTGACCCTGACCCTTGACCCTGACCCTTGACCCTGACCCTTGACACTGAGCCTTGACCCTGACCCTTGACCCTGACCCTTGACCCTGACCCTTGACCCTGACCCTTGACCCTGACCCCTGACCCTGACCCCTGACTCCTGACCCCGACACCTGACCGACACATGACCCCGACACCTGACCCCGACACCTGACCCCGTCCCGTGACCCTAACCCTTGACCCTAACCCTAAACCCTAAACCCTTAACCCTAACCCTAACCCTAACCCTTGACCCTAAGCCTTGACCCTAAGCCTTGACCCTAACGCGACCTCTGACCCCGACCCCGACCCTGACCCCTGACCCCTGACCCTGACCCTGACCCTGACCCTGACCCTAACACTAACACTAACACTAACCCCCACCCCAACCCTAAATCCCACCCCAACCCCTAACCCCTAACCCTAGCTAGAAACCTAACTCTCACCAGAAACCTAACTAGAACCTGAATCTTAAACCTAACCAGAATCCTAACCCTAGCCAGAACTCTTCAAAACCTGATTCAGAACCCCAAACAACAAACCCTAAATCCAAACCATAACACTAACCTGAACATGAATACGAATACTAACCCAAACTATGACCCAAGGCTTAACACTAAACCCTAAACCCATAAACGCTAATCATACTTCTAATCAAAATCCTAACCTGAACTCTTAACCGAACTGTAAACCATAACCCAAACCGGAACCTAAGCACTAAACCATAAAAGCAATGCCAACACAAACACAGCCAGAAACCGTAACACCCTAACCATAACCAGAACACCTAACCCTAACACTAGCCACTGAATCCAACACCAACACCTAACCCATAAACACCAACAGTAACCATAACCCTGTAAACATAAACCTTACACCAAACCCCTAACAATGAACACCAACACCCAATCCAATCCGGACCCTAACACTCACCCCAAATTGTGCCAAGAACCTAGAAATGTAACTGAACACTAAACAGATAATGACACAAAATCAATACCCCCTAAACCAAACCAGGACCGGAACCGTAAACAGAAACCATGATCAAAAACATAACCCGAACCCCAACGCGAAACTAAACCATAACACAAACACTAATCCAAAGACAATCATTAGTACTAAACCCTAACCTGGAACCTAACACAAACCCATAACTCCATTACAAACCCAAGCTGTACATGTACCCTCGACCCCACTTCAAAAACCTGAAACTGATAACCTAACAAGACTCATAAACAATAAGCAATAAAAAAGAACATCAACATGAGCCAAAAACAGAAGCCACACCATAACACAAAACCTAACACAAACACAAATGCTGATTCAAAACCAAAAACAAAACCGTAAATCAATGCATGAACAAAAAACAAAGCACACAACCATATCTTAAACAAATCAAAAACCCTAAATATAAAACATACCATAAACCCAAGCAAAGCACAAGAACAAAACACTGTCCAGAACCCTAACCCTTAACACAAATCTGAGCCAGAACTGGAAATCATAACTCTAACCCCTTAACTCTAAAACTTAACTCCAACTGTAACCCAATTACAGATCCGCAATACCACCATCCTAACCCCCTAGGCACTACCCATAGACCTAAATCCTGGCACTAGCTCTAAGCCTTATCCACAAACCCTAGCCATAAACCTTATCCAAACCAAGGACCAAGAACAGAGTGTCCAGGTACCTGGCAGGACAAGCAATCATCTCGGATAGACATACTGGGTAAAATCCCCAAGCACCATCCAAATTGGTTTTTCATCTCTAGCTAGCTAACAAGAGATAGTTGCCTACATGCAGTCTACCCTAATACTCACCCCGCCCACTAAACCCTGAAAGCTGCTAACCCCATCCAACCCAAAAACTTACCAGTTTGCGCTCCAACGTGCTGCAACTCTGAAAGAAATGGGTTACAATACAGAGAAAACAAACAGGTACATGAACAGCAACACAGCACAATGCCACACTCTCTGGAACATCGATAGAAAAATATTTTGGGTCATCCTCAACCTGCCTCAGGTCAGAAGATCAAGAGAGCAAGTCCACCAACAAGCTGTGACTGCACAGAGTATACCAAAGGAGCAATAAAGTAAAATGGAAAAAAAAGAACAGGAGAAATGAGACCCCCAAACCACAGAGCAGACCAAGAACACTTCCCAAAGACTCAGACAGCAACTGTAACAATTTGAACAAGATGCAAAGACACTGCCAAGGTAAAATGAAAAGAAGTTGGTCGACTCTAATGCAATAATTTATACAACATCCTAAGGTCACACTGTAACATCAGAATCAAGTGATCACAGACCAGGCAGATTCAAAACAAAGGAAAAAAGGACTATAATTACGTAAGAAGATAACTTTATTGAGATGATAGATACATATAAAGTGAAATGAAAATCTAACTAAAAAACGAAGAAAAAAGCAAGAGCTAAAATATGAAAACAATTAAAAATCACACAAAAAAGCAAGATAACGAAGGGGTAAAAACCAGACTGCTGATTAAAACGGTTTAAGACCAAAGACTGAAATATAAGCCATAAAGAAAACAATAGAAACCCCAGATATGAAAATCCAGGAAAAAATGAACAGAAACTACAGAGGGAAGTACAACAAACAGAATAAAACAAATGGAAAAGAGAATCTCAGGTTTGAAGAATGCTAGATCAGGTAAGGAAAAAAAAAACATGAAACCTAACAAATTTTTAACAAAACATACATAAAATCTGGGGAAACAACAGAAAACAAAACCTAAGAAATGAGGGATAGAAGGCACAGAAAATATAATCAAGAAAATTATAAAACGAAACTTACAAAACTTAAAGAAGGATATCTTACCTTAAGAAGGAGGTATAAGAAGCATAAAGAACAACAAATAAAGTAGATTAAAAAGATCCCCTAGTCATATCACAAAACATCAAACACAAAAGCATACAGAATAAAGAATATCAGGATGTGCAAAAGAAAATGGCCAAGTAACATATTTAGGTAAACCTATCAGAATTACTCCCAACGTCTCAAAGGAAACCGTGAAAGCAAAAAGAGCAGGGATAAATATGCAGCAGGCAATATGAGACCTTGAATACAAATACAGACTACTAAAACCTCCAAAGCTTCCTTTCACCATTGCTTAAAAACAAGGTATCACCTGACCAAAAAAAAAATTGTAAACATTCCTTACTACATTGTAGTCATTCCTTACTACAAGGAAAACACCAATGCAAGAATGAAAACTTCACACACAAATTCTAAAGCAAAAAAAAACTCGCATCAGCAAAACTCTAACAACAACTCTCACTTAAAAATAACAGAAATTATCATCTATTAGTCATTAATGTCTCTTACTATACATGTGCTCAAACCACATATAATGACACAGTCTAAGAGAATAGATAGGAAAACAAAAATCAACAATCTATTGTATACAGGAAAAATACCTCAACATCAAAGACAGACAGCACCTCAGAATAAAGGGTATGGAAAAGGACCCAAGAAACAATCAGGAATGGCTACCATAATATCTAACATTAGATTTCTAACTAAAGTAAGTCAGAACACTTGGAGAAGGCACTATATACTAATAACAAGTTCAATCTATCAAGATGAAGCCTCAATCATTGTCATACAAGTGCACTCACACATGTAAAAGAAACATGATTAGAACTCAAATTACTCATCAAAACCTAATCACTAATGGCAGGATATCTCAGTATTCCGCAATCGACAATGAACAGGTTAACCAGACAAAAATTTATAAGCGAAATAAGAGAACTAAGAGATGTAATGAATGAAATGGGCCTAAGAGACATCTTTAGAATAATACACCCAAACAGGAAAGAATATACCATCTTCCAAGCACCTCATGAATACTTTTATAAAGCAACACAGAAAACATACACAGGAAAAAAATGGAGTAATACACTGTGTCCTATCAGATGACCACAATTTATAATTAGAACTTGACAGCAACAGCATTCTCAGAAATCCTACAAAAAACAATGGAAATTGAACAGCAAACTACTGAACTACCCAAGGGTCAACGTAAAATAAAGACTTCCTAAAATTGAACAAAAATGAAGGAACATTATACCCAAACTTATGAGCAATATGAAAGCAGTGCTAAGAGGAAAGTTCCTAGCTCATACAGAAAGCTCACACTAGTGAGTTAAATCATGTGAATGCTCTAGAACCAAAAAAACAGACATGACCAGAAGGAGTAGAAAACAGAAAATAATCAAATTGAGGGATGAAATAATTTATATAGAAACAAAAATGCAATAAATCAATGAGACAAAGAGCAGGTTGTTAGAGAAAATAAAGATAGACAAACCCTTATGCAAACTAATAAAAAAGACAAGAGAGAACATGCAAACTAACACAATCAGAAATGAGTAGGGATATATGACAACAGACACTAAGGAAATCGACAGAACCCTTAGATCATACCACAGAAACCTGTACTATACAAAATTGTGAAACAGAAATGAAATGGACAATTTTCTGTCTAGGTACCATTTACATAAATAATATAAAGCATAGGTGAGCAATTTAAATATGTATATACTCCTAAAGAAAATAGAAGCTCTCATCAAAAGCAAACAGAGTATTCAAGGGCCAAATGGTTTTAATGAAGAATTCCATCGGAACTACCTATACCGCTCTAAGTGTTGCACATAATATACCCAGAAGGAACATTGCCTGAACTCTTTTTGACTATGCAGTAAGATTGATGTGAAAACAAAAAGACTCACCCGAGAAAGAGAATTAAAAAATAATCTCAGTAATGAATATGAATGCAAAAATACTCAATAAAATGATGGCACACCAAATGCAGGAATACATTATAGAAACCTTCATGATCAATTCACCAGAGATGCAGGGATGGTACAACGGTCATAAATGCATTAATGTAGTCCATGATAGAAATAAATATAAAGAATAAGTAATTATGAACAACCTAATGAGTAATAAAATAGGCACATATTGCACTTGTCATAAAAGGCTCTCAGCATAGTCCATTAATAATACCTAGATTAATGTTAATGAAAATTAAGAAATATAATCTGCATGTCCAGATTTTACGTAATGTACTCTAAAACATCAGCCATATATTTGGAAAACTTTTGAACAAATTTGGCAAAGTACTTCAATAAAAATTGGTCAATTGGGGCACATATGGTTAACCTAGTAACAACTGCTCTGAAATATCACGTGTGATTTACTATGTGTCACTGGGATGAACCAAGATGAGAATAAAACTAACCGGAGGCCGTTTTCTGGCATTGATTACCTTCCACACAGCCACTACTGCAATACAGATCTACATTTAAAAGATGATAGCTGCCTTAACCCAAAACCTAACCTTAACTATAACCCTAACCCCAACCTTAACCCTAAGCCTCAACCCTAACCGGAACTCTAACCAGAACCCTAACCCAGAACCTGAACCTTAACGCTAACCAGAATCACAGCCCTAGTCAGAATCCCAGTCAGAACCCCAAACTACAATCTTTAGAACCAAACCATAACACTAACCTGAACCTGAACAAATACAAACCCAAACTATGACCCTAAGCTAAACCATAAATAATAACCCATAAACCATAAGCAGAATTCCTACCCAAATCCTAACCCAAAATATAACCTGAAATGTAAACCATAACTCAAACCAGAACCTGAGCACTACACAGGAACATTAATGCAAACACAAACACAAACAAAAAACATAACCCACTGATCATAACCAGAACACCAAACCATAACACCAGCCACTAACCCCAACACACAACCCATAAACCAACACTAATCCTAACCCTCTAACCATAAACCTTATACCAAAACCCTAACAATGAATGCCAAGACCAACTCAAATCTGGAACATGACAATTACCCAAAACTGCGACAAGAACCTGAAATTGAACCGTAAACACTAAAAAGATGACTACCAAAAATCAATACCCCCTTACACAAACCTGGACCAGAACCATAAACAAAAACCATGACAAAAACCATTAACACTTACTCAGATACTAAACGATAACAAACAACAAACAGGTTATTTTATGTAATAAAGGTAGACAAACCCCTATGCAAACAATTAAAGAAGATGAGAGAGAACATCCAAACTAAAACAATTGGAAATTAAAATCGATACATTACAACAGACACAAAGGAAATCCACAGAACCCTTAGATCATACTATATAAACCTGTACTGTACAAAATAGTGAAGCAGAATAGAAATGGACAATTTTCTGGATAGGTACCATTTACATAAATTAAATAAAGCCTAGGTGAGCAATTTAAATAGGTATATACTCTTAAAGGAAATAGAAGTTCCCATCAAAAGCAAACAAAATATCCCAGGGCCAAATGGTCCTGATGAAGAATTACATTAGAACTTCCTATACTCCTCTAAGTGTTGCACATAATATAACCAAAAGGAACATTGCCAGAACTCTTATTATAACTATGCAGTAAGATTGATGCAAAAACAAAAAAGACTCAACTGAGGAAGGGAAGTAAAAACTAATCTCAATTATGAACATGAATGCAAAAATACTCTATCCCATCCTAGCTTGCCACCAAGGACTCCTATCCATCTGGAGTGTGTTGATGTCCATCACCACAGTCTACTCCAGGGTGGAGTAGATATAAGAGACTGCAGAGCTAAGAAAACTAAGAAAAGGCAGACCAAGAAAAAAACACAAGCACAGAGATAGCCGCAGCAAAGACCATACCAAGCAGGCAAGACTCTCCTAACAGGATTGGTACAAACGTGCATGCATTTATGTAAGAATACCTCCCAAAATTTGAAAGACAGCATGATAGTATGAAAAGCCAGGGAATATACAACAGGAGAATTTGAACATCCTAATCCAGAGGTAGTACATGAAATAGACTTTAAACATAAAATTATGAAAAATATAGGGACCATCAAAAAGAATGTAAAAAAACAACTTTAAACAAAAGGATGAGAAGAATGACAACAACTCTGAAGAAATGAGAAATCAAAGAAACCCTGGGAAAGAAAACCCAAAAAAAGCAATCAAAATGGTAATAGAAAGATTTCAAGACTTGAAAACTGTAATGGAGGAAAGGGATTCAACAAAATTAGAGAATAAATCTTTGCCAACCTAAAAAATGATATTCCTATTAAGGTAAAAGAAGCATACAGAACACCAAATAGACTGAAACAGAAACCCTCAATGCCTAATAATAAAAACACGAAAGATACAGTATTAAGAAAGAATATAAAGAGCAGCAAATACTTTATACTCACAGCAGGAATATATCATCAGGATGAAGTATCAATACCAAATATAAATTTCAGTAATATAAAAGCACCCACATAACTAGAAATAAATTTATGCCCAAAACCACACTAATAGTAGGAGACTGCAGCACTCCTCTCTCAATAATGGACAGGTCAACCAGACAAAAACATAACAGAGAAATAAGAGGAATAATGGAGATAATGAAATAAATGGACTTCATAAATATCTGTAGAACATTCTGCCCTAATAGTAAAGCATATATCCTCTCACCTTCTCATAGAACCTTCTCGAAAATTGACCACATACATGAATAACAAAGTAAACCTTATATGACACAAAAAAATTTTACAGAGGCAGGCAGATCTCTATGAGTTCTAGGCAGGACTGGTCTACCGGAGCTACTTACAGGACAGGAACCAAAAGCTATAGAGAAACCCTGTCTTGAAAATCCAAACAAAAAATGGTAGGGGGGGGTGATTCGGATAGAGAGATGGATCAATGGTTAAGAGCATTGCCTGCTCTTCCAAAAGTCCTGAGTTCAATTCCCGGCAACCGCATGGTGGCTCACAACCATCTGTAATGATGTCTGGCACCCTCTTTTGGCCTGCTGACATACACACAGACAGAATATCGCATACATGATAAATAAATTACCAAGAAAGTAAATATTTAAAAAAAATTTTGCAAGCACATGAGCATTATCAGATGACCATGGATCAAAGTTGAAGTATAACAACTGTTATTACACCAAAAACCGACAAACTCATGGAAAGGGAACAGGCAACCCACTAAACCGTACCTGGGTCAGGGAAGAAATAAAGAAATGAAAGTATTCCTTGAATTCAAAGAAAATAAAGACACAACGTAACCAAACTGAAAGTGGCGCTAAGAGGAAAATCCATCTTCTCAGCACCTCATGAAAAGGTCTATAAAGCTGACCACACTGTGGAACAAAGTAAACATACACAGAAAAAAAATGGAGTAATACACTGTGTCCTATCAAATGACCATGATTTAAAATTAGAACCTGACAACAACAGTACTATCAGAAATCCTACAAAACAATGGAAATTGAATAGCAAACTACTTAACCACGCATGGATCAATGAAAAATAAAATAAATACTTCCTAAAACTCAACAAAAATGAAGGCATGTTGTACCCAAACCTATGTAACACTATGAAAGCAGTGCCAAGAGGAAACTTCCTAGCAAAAACAGAAAGCTCACAATAGTGACTTAACAACACATGTGAATGGTCTCAGAAAAAAAAGCAGACATGACCAGAATAAGTAGAAAACAGAAAATAAAAAAATTGGAGGTGGGAAAAAATTAAATAAATAAAATAAAGAAGATAAACAAACACTAATGCAAACTAATAAAAGACAAGAGGGAACATCCAAAGTAACACAATCAGAAATGAAAAGGGAAACATGACAACAGACACTAAGGAAACACAGAATCCTTAGATCAAACCACAGAAACCTGTACTCCACAAAATTGTGAAACATAAATGAAATGGACAATTTTCTGGCTAGTCAACATTTACCTAAAATAAAATAAGGCTTGGATGAGCAATTTAAATAGCCATATACTCTTAAAGGAAACCGAAGCTCTCATCAAAAGCAAACCAAATATCCCAGGGCCAAATGGTATAAATGAAGAATTCAATCAGAACTTCCTGTACTCCTCCAAATGTTGCACAAAATATAACCAGAAGGAACATTGCCAGAATCAGTTTATGAGTATACAGAGTCAGGGGTAAAATTCCTGGAGATCTGACAGCCAAACTAGCCAAAAAAGCAAACTTCAGATTCAATGACTCACCTTAAGACATACTATGGAGAGCAACAAAGGAGAACCCCTGATGTCAGCCTCAGGCATCCATACATGTGTGAACATGTATAACCATGTGCACCCCATTCCACATATACACACTCCTAAGAATTTTCTCTGGATGTACTTTGTAACATTCCTTGGGTAAGAATATGACCTCATACCTATTACAGGATGATCTTAAAAAATAAGCATGTGTAAAATGTCTGGCACTCAAGATCAGAGTTCTATTACCTTTATTATCAAAAAATCTTGGCCAGGCGGTGGTGGCGCACGCCTTTAATCCCAGCACTCGGGAGGCAGAGGCAGGCAGATCTCTGTGAGCCGAGACCAGCATGGTCTACAAGAGCTAGTTCCGGGACAGGCTCCAAAACCACAGAGAAACCCTGTCTCGAAAAACCAAAAAAAAAGAAAAAAATCTTATAGATGTCATCCCTCGCCGCTTAAGTACAAACTCTGCCCTATAGCAGAACTACATCATAGGAAATGAATATATCAAATTGTATTTATACCCCCGGGCTCCACATAACATGATTAGTTTGTTGGGCACAAATTATAATGATCATACTTCCTGTTTCTTGGAAGTTTGAGAAATTACTACATCATCACTGATACTACCTAGGAGAAAATGTTCTGCAAAAAAAAATAATAGTCACTTTCAGCTTCTAAAATTTTAAGACATTTATCTTTGGTCATATATAAAATACTGACCACTATACTAAGTGAAGAAACAAAAAACAATATGAAACTTTTCAAGTAAGAGTCTGAAATGCCTATGAAAACGGGAGCATATCTTCTGGGTAGGTGCTGTCTGCTTCAATATGAACAGTCTTAAACTCCGAACATTAAACATCCATGGAGGCAATACTAACTGCAGAGCTCGCTACACTGAGTCTGGCAGTTCTATCATACTATAATTAAAGGTCCTAAAAATACCCAAGGAGAATACTCATGAAAAACACTACAACAAATAATCATGAAAAACAACAAATGCATGAGGTCAATTTTTAAATCTGAAAAATTACATGGGGCTACTGAGAGAGCAAGCGTATTTGCCTTCATGAAGGATTTTTATTTAATTTAGACTCAATTCATTCTTCTTCTTCCCTGAGAATGTGGAGGGCATGGCCAAGCTTAACCTTTGATCTCCGCATAACCAATAAGGAGGAAATAAGCACCTCTACCAGGAAAAGAAAGAGTGAAGAGATGCAGCAGAGCAGGGATCTGCAACTAGCTGACCATGTACTAAGGACCCCGGTAAAAACTAAGCTTTATGAAAGTGAGGGTGGAAAGAGTCCTAGGCTCTAAGATGGCTCATATGGCAGGCACACCAGTAGATGTCATGCTCCCTGAAGAGGACACTGCACATGGGCATCTCAACACTGGCAGTGGTCCCAAAGTCTAGAAGTGTTTTACCCTAAAAGCATCAACTGCAAGCAATTTCTAAGTCTATTTTGCTTCTGTCCAGGACAAGAACAAACTTGTTCCAAAATTCTATAAAATGTTTTTTCATGTTAAACTCTGCTGTTTCTGGGAATGCTAAAAGCTAGAACTCTTCACATATGTGGGAAAAGTTATATTTGGACCTTTCAGTTCTGTACCAGAAAAAAGAGGAATTTTTTAAGAACTTTGCCACTGTGGCTTTTTTTTTTTTTTTTTTTTGGTATTTTCGAGACAGGGTTTCTCTGTGGCTTTGGAGCCTGTCCTGGAACTAGCTCTGTAGACCAGGCTGGTCTCGAACTCACAGAGATGCGCCTGCCAATGCCTCCCAAGTGCTGGGATTAAAGGCGTGCGCCACCATCGCCCGGCTTTCTAACTTTAAACATGTTTAAAAGGCCTTCTTTCCCTATACGTGTTTAAAATTTCTAGGCTTTTTTCATAAAAAAACAAAACAAAATCAAAGTTCCTTGTGTGTTTAAACAAAATGATGGAACGGCCTCTATTCCTCTTTATAGGTTATTTTTCTTAGTCATCTCATTTTAAAATATATGAGTTTTACATTAGGAATTTTCATTTATCCTAATTCTTTTTCCTTTTTGCTAGGTTGGAACTTGGGGCCACTCCCATGCAAGTCAGGTGTTTATTACTTGTCGTTGTTTTCTCTGTTTGGATTTTTTGTTATTATTGTTTTTGAGGTAGAGTATCTCTGTGTAACCCTGGCTGTACTAGAACTCACTCTGTAGACCAGGCTAGCCTCAAACTCAGAGATCTCCCTGCCTCTGCCTCATGAGTGAAGGTTGTAATATTTTAAAGATAATGAAAAATATGGCTATTTGTTTTTTATCACTGTAACAAAATACATTCAGGAACCTAAAATGACTAAAGGTTTTAGAGATCCATGATCAGATGGCTTTACAGTATGGGCCTCAGACAAGACAAAAAAAGTAGTGGGTGAACCACATAGCAGAGAAGGCTGCTTACTCAGCCAACAGACAGTAACTGAGAGATAAGAAGCCAGAGCAAGGCATCACTTCATAGAAATACCCCAAAAAGCTCCATCTCCCAACAGCCAACCAAACTGTTGTCCCATCAACCAGCTACTCCAGTGATGAGGTTAGAGGGTCTGGCATGTTCCTGCCTCTCCAAACCCCATCTGTTAACAAGCAAGCAGATAGCCTTTGGGTGTGACAACGCTTAATTTAAACCCTTACACCATGCTTCTAAGTACTAAAAACTTACGATTAAATCATGATGTTTGGTACCTAACTTTAAATACCTAAAAAAGCATTTATGATGTCTTTCTTTAAACATCTGTGAAGCTGCACTACCTAAACATGCATAATAGAGACAGGCTGAAACCCAAGCCAGCAGATTATAAACCACAACTTCCCAAAGTTTGTGTCCATTAGACAACACAGATGTCCTTGTAGCCTGTCTGTCAAAAACAAAGGTCCAAAATAAAGTTCAGTATGATATCTACTAACAATGTTAATACGTAAAGAGTATTTACTTTTGAATAACGTTGTTACACTAAACCAGGACTTTAAATTCTCATCACTATTAATATATAGAGCCCAAAGAACCATGTTATAGTTGCCTGTGAATCTTAGGATTCTGCCTTCCAATGACCAATCACCAAAATCCCCATTTCTAGATGTGACAACTAAAAGCTAAGTCCAGATATAGCTCTATGTCTCCTAGGACACAAATAAAATCACTGCTGCTTTAGAACCCATGAGTTAACTTAAATGAAATTCTAAAAGTTGATCTAAGCAATTTTATGAACACTTTAGATATATTAGTTAATATTACTAATAAATTCAAATCTCATAAATGGAGTCAATACCAATAGGGAATGTAAACATTCTAAAGAAGGAAAAAATTCAAAGCGTAAGAAGAAGAACATGAATGCTGCTATCACATGATACTCATAATATTTTCAATCACAAAGCCTACGGGTCCATGAAAGAAACCAACACCGATAAAAGTCCACTATTTCAGGATGAGATTAGTGACGGCTTACGGCGAGTTGTCTAAAGGACAATTTCTGTCTTTGTGACACACACCCAGTTAATGTTAAACTAAAACAAACTCAGGTAGTAAGTGAACCAGGACAAAATATGCTTAAGACAGTCTAAAATTGTATAAAGACAGTTCATTAATATGTCTAAGTTTCTTTCTCATTTATCTTCAAATGAAATCTGTCATAAAAATATACATATCAAACACACTACACACCACACCAACACGTACAAACATGATACAAACACACTACACACACAATACTACACCAAACACATATACATACACACATCACACACACTACATCACACACATACACACACCACACACATCACACACACTACACCACACACACATACACACACCACACACATTACACACCACACACATACATATATACACAATACACATCACACTAAACCACATACATACACACATCACACACTCCACACTATACCACACTACATCACACGTACCACACACATACATATACACACCATCCACATCACACACACCTACACAGTACACCACATACACATACCTACACACATCACAATACACCACACACACATACATACACATGACACACACCATACTACACCACACATACCACACTAAACCACACACACCATACACACACATACACAAAATATAAAAAATCTTAAGAAAGCAATTAGACCTGGGCATGGGCATAGTGGCACACACCTTTAATCTCAGCACTTGAGAGGCAGAGGCAGAGGCAGGCAGATCTCTTTGAATTCAAGGCCAGCCTTGTCAACATAGAGAATTTCAGAACAGTCAGGGATACATAGAAATTGTGTCTCAAAAGTACAAAAGAAAAAAAAAAAACATCAGCAGCAAGTAGTTGGTTTAAAAAAATCTAGAAAATAAAGAAATTTTATGGAAAAAAAAGTAAAAATGAACACTACCTAACTAAGGTTTTCATTAATCTTAAACGTAGCCCAATTTCTGGCTATTTTTAGAAGATTTATTTATGTGTGTGAGTGCTTCTATTTGCATGTGTGCCTGCACGAAAGAAGAGGGCATCAGCTCCCATTACAGATGGTTGTGAGCCACCATGTGGGTGCTGGGAATTGAACTCAGGACCTCTGGAAGAGCAGCCAGTGCTCTTAACTGCTGACCACTCCTCTAGCCCCAACTCCTTGACATTTTAAGGCAAGAGATAGTGTTCTATTTCTTCTTAAACCATACACCTAACAGAAAATAGCAAGTTAAAGCAAAATTTTAAATCACAAAGATAACCACAGCTCCTCAAGAATGGCCTGTGTGCCAAGAATGTAGGATCAAAAAATTGTGTATACAAAAGTCAAATCTATACTTTTTTTCAAAAACAATATATCATGTCAAAGCTTGAAAACATCACTTTCTTTGCACATGAAAAATATGTACGTTAATAAGACCTAACAGGAGATGTAAATATCTGGGTAGGGCAGGTCTACAATCAAAGAACTTAGGAGGCAGAGGCAAGTGAATGCATCAACTCCGAGCCAACATGGGCCACACAGTAAGACCCTATCTCTGAAGAAAGACCAACTAACCAACAAGTGACCAGAGTAATCCCTGTAGTATTCTATAGCCATCTTCCAAGGTTTCAAAGATCAATTTCGGACTGTTTAACTTCAGGATGATGCAGAAGGATCACAACAGCAAACATTTGTTTTCTGATGGTAATGACAACCTCTGAATTACTTTTATTTATTTATTTATTTTACAGCCCAACCGCAGTTTCCCCTCCTGCCTCTCCTCCCATTCCCTCCCCCCTCACCTCAGTGCCCCCAGTCTACTGTTTCTGCTGCATTACTTTTTAAGTTGTCTTTCCTATCCTTCTGAGCAAAATAAAAAATACAACACACAGAGCTCACTCATTGTTTCTTTCCTTTAGCCTTTTCCTCAGCTGTTAGATTTCCCCAAACACACAATGGAAATGTCCAGTATGAAGGAGGAAATGGAATATTTTCACATTCGGTATTTAACTGTTAGTGATCCATTTTCCTGATTCCATGCTGGGCTTAAAGTTTCTATGCACAGTTTTTTTTTTTGTTGTTGCTGTTGTTAAGATTTATTTATTATGTATACAGTGTTTTCCCTACATATATACTCTAAAGCAGAAGAGGGCACCAGATCTCATTACAAATGGTTGTGAGGCACCACGTGGTTGCTGGGAATTGAACTCAGGACCTCTGGAAGAGCAATCAGTGCTCTTAACCTCTGAGCCATCCCTCCAGCCCCTATGCACAGTTTCTTATGTTTGTTTTTCAGGCTATTTTAGACAAATTTCTAAAATGAATTTATGAGTTCAAGCAGTAAGACCTTTGAGAGAGTTACAAAAAATTGCATACTGCTTTTCAAAGCTAATAAATTGTACACTTTTATCTCTTTTGACAAGGTCAAATCACTGCATCCTCAAAAACATTGGACATTTTTAGTGTTATAGTATTTGTGTTCTAATAAAGTTTTACTGGAGATCAGAAGGCAAAGCAGCCACCCTAGTCAGCCCCACAGGCCAGGGAGTGGTGGCACATACCTTTAATCCCAGGACTCAGAAGACAGAGTTAGATGGATCTCTTTGAGTTCAAGGCTACCCTGGGCTACACAAAATCAATCCACAAACAGATCCAGGTAGTGATGGTTCACACCTTTAATCCCAGCTTTTGGGAATCACACACCTTTAATGGAGAGAAGACAGGAGCAATGTGACTGGGCAGAGAGTAGAATATTTTTTGTTCGTCTGAGAGTTGGTAGAGATAAGATCTCTCTAGTTGCTTGACTGCTTTGCTTTTCTGATCTTCGACTTGAACCCCAATATCTATCTCTAGGTTTTTATTATTCGTGCAACAGAAATTTCTCTTCCTAAAAGAAAATCAATTTAAGCACCAAAAGGAAGACTGAAGGACTGTTGGGGGATATCGGGAACAAAGCCCGTGTCTCACTCATACTAAACAAATACTCTACACTGAGTCACAGTCTCAGTACTGAAATGTTTCATCACGAGTTTACACATTTTAAAGGTGACTGCATTTGTCTGTGCTTTCAAACTGTACAAACTTTTAGTCACTTTTCCAGGATCCCCTAATATTAAGTTGCTATACCTCAACATAAAACTGCTGCTTGACATCCAGAAATTTAGTGTTTATACAGTCCAAAAAACCTTACTTACTGTAACTTTCCCAATATTTTTATTCTTGGGAAATTCTTTTCCATTTTGACATAGCTATTGATATAGTTTCAGTGCCTTTGTTAAAGATACTACACATTTCAGACATAGACCTCAGGGAAATAGAGTTGGAACTGACCTGCAAGCCTCCTTCCCAAGGACTAGCTCGAGTAGTACCTGAAGATGCTATGCAAGCTGCCAAAGGAAAAGAGAAATCAACATTCCTACCCAGCTATAAAACTTATGAACCTCAGTGATACCTTTCTGACAAGATACCCCCATGGCACAATAACAGCACAAGGGCACTTTATCACGGGAATGACCAACATCTGTCTAATAGAACTTAAGGTCTACTCAATAGGAGGGAATGCACACCCAGTACTATAAACTTAGCCAATATCTATGGCTAGAGAGGTTCGAGACCCTAGGGGAGAACCCACAATTGCCAAAATCAATATACTTTCTAACAATACTCTAAATGCTTACTCTTATACCCAAAGATAAGGGTAACTCTCACCCCTCCACAAGAAAACCCTTCTTTTGTAGTAGAGAACATTATAGAGATATACAACTGGTCCACATGTAGAGAATATGTGACCACAGGTGCTCAGCCCCAACTGGCTTTCCTACAATGTAACTCCTACTCCTAAGGCCCAGAAAAACCATGGAAGAGGGGGAAGAAAGATGGGAAGAACCAGATGACCCAGGACACTTGTTGCTAGTATCTTCTATACATGACAGAAAAACTGTACCTATGAAATCTCAACAATACAGTTACCTAAACAAGACTTGCATAGTGATACCACCAGTCGACATGCCAATGCACATGAGGGATGTGTCACAAAGCCCCACCCCTCGATGAAGAGAAGAGCTAAGCACACCTCACTGTGGCTGACAGAAGGCGAATCAGTTTTTCCCAAGAATGAGCATCCAGATAGGTTATCCAATCCCAAGTGGTCAGCCCTTAACACGTGTACAGCAATATGGCTAGGATTAAAGCCATGGCTTTGATTGCTGGTTCCAGCCCACTCCTTAGCTTTATTCTGAGAGTCTTGCCTCATGGCAGAAGTACTGGCTGGAGTCATGTTTATTAAAACAACTCTATGGCGTTTCAAGGCCTCTACCACCACAAAAAGCATGCAGTCAGCTTTTCATCAATACCATTTAAGCTTTGCAGCTAAAGCTGAGTCAGGAAGCCTCTCTTTTTTTTTCAAATATTTATTATGTATACAATATTCTGTCTGTGTATGCCTGAAGGCCACAAGAGGGCACCAGACCCCATTAAAAATGGTTCCGAGCCACCATGTGGTTGCTAGGAATTGAACTCAGGACCTTTGGAAGAGCAGGCAATGCTCTTAACCTCTGAGCCATCTCTCCAGCCCCAGGAAGCTTGCCTCTAGCAAGCAGAACCTACCTGAGAAAGTGCTGCTATCAGCTGTGCTTAACTCTATTCTTTTCTATCTAGAATAACTTCCCAAACAAGGTAAAAAGAAAATGAGCAGATTTTCTATGTTCATCTCCTTTGATCAACCAGACCTTGTGCAGCTGACAAACCACCCAGGACACACCATTTTCAACTCATGTTTTAATTTCCTTCTCTGCATGGGCTTGGAAGAACAGAAACAAGCAGAAGAGCAAGCCCTTCGTGTGATTGTGCAGTTAGAGGTGGTTAACTCCTTCTTTCCCTGTCTCCCCTTTCCCTTCATAATGTTCCTACTAGAAACATGTAGACCAGTTCTATAATTTGGAAAGTTCTGAGTCAAGGTGTACACAGAATAGAGCTTCACAATTCCATGGTGTGCATGTGCACATACAGTTTTCTGCATACTGAGCTTACAAGGTATTGGTTTCTCATCATGTTCTAGTTAGTTAAGAAGGTTTTTTCATATATATAAATTAGGTGATCTTGTTCCTTCAGCAGATCCAAGCCTCACCCTGGTCCAGCTGAAACAGTCACTGGTAGACAGGTTATGAAAGCATATGTAAGGTTTTTACTTTCCCTAGTTGCTTTGAAAACAAACCCTGGTTATAATCTAGCACATAGATGAGTGGTTCCCAACTTTTGTAATGCTGTGACCCTTTAATATAGTTCCCAAGGAGCTTCCCTGTCACTTCCATCTGCGGTGGACACAAAATAAGGTGGGTGACCTCTATGACCACATTTTCAACACATCTGAAAGCTAAGCACAGTTCTCTCCTGAAGATACATCCAACTGTTGGGTTTATGATGCTTTCCACCAGGAAAAGTGCAGAGAAGCTACTGTGGACTCAGATATGAAGAAAGGTATGTCTATATACTGAGGTTTCCACATATAGATATAGGAGTGGGAGCATGATTAATAAAAACTCAGAGACAAGTATTAGGGTTCAACCTGAAGACCAGAAAAGCAAAGCAGTCAGTCACTGGCTCTGACCTTAACCTCAGTCAGAAAATAGTGATCCTGCCTCCAGGAAGTCTCAGAATGAGACTGTGACTGTGAGCTGTCTCCTCCCATTTTATAATCATCTCTAATTCTGGGATTAAGGGCATGCACCACTACTGTTTGGTTTCTATGGTAAACTAGTGTGGCTACTGGGATTAAAGGTGTATGTCATTGTAACTACTGGGATTAAAGTATGTGTCATTTACTGCATAGTCAGTAAGACTGGCCAGTGTGGCTGTTTTACTTTTCCAAGCTTTATTTTTAAAAATACTAATAAAACGACACTACAGAAGTTTGTCTTAAGAGCTAAGAAATTAGCTAAATGTGAAAACAGAAATTCTACTAATGAGGAGACAAAAAATAGTTCTCATGCACTAGTGAAAACTAAGAGATCCATGGCCTGTCCTCAGTTCTCCACACCTGGTCAAGAGTAAGATATCCTTAGAGTTCACAATGGGAATTTTAATTTTGTGTTGGTTTTTATGATAAAATGTATGCATCACCCCATTGTGAAATACATCTAAATAACTACCTCTAAATGAAGCACAGCCACACAAACTCCTGCCCAAAGCTCTAACTCTTTAGGTGCAAGGTATGTCACTTGGACAGGAATTAGTTGGGAAAATAAGATAATACCTAATTTAAAGATATGCTCACAGCAAGTTACGGGAAGAGAATATTCACTTACTAGGAATAGAAGTCAGTTAGCTATATAGCTGGCTCAGTGCATGGCATTCTGAATGGCATTACATCAATTCTGCACACCAACAGAGCATTAAGCACTGAAGGGATCCGTGAATAGCAGTTAAGTTAGTACAAACATTGCCTGCAGCTTTATCCTGATAACTTACATTTTCACAGGTCGTGAAGGTTGGCCAGTTCTTTCACAGCCACTGTGCTTGGATGGCATTGCAGTATGGAACCTTTGCATATCATCTTTATATTTATAAATATCTTTAAATTGCAATGCAGTTAGCAATCTCTATCATTTGTATGCTAGATTTTTATGTAGATTGTTTTACCACTATTGGTGGTGGTGCTCTAGAGCAGTGGATCTCCACCTTCTTAAAGCTGTAACCCTTTAATGTAGTTCCTTACGCTGTGGTGACCCCAAACCATATTTCACTGTGTACTGTTATTTTGTTTGTGTTTTAACAAACAAAGCTTGTCTGAAGATCGTAGTGCAAAGCTAAGCCACTAGAACCCAGGGAGTGGGGGCTCACACCTTTAATCCCAGCACTAGGGAGGTAGATAGAACTAGACAGGACTATAAAGAGGGAGGAGTCAAGAGCACTGCAGTCTGAAGGTTTAGTGGAGACAGATACAGTCTGGAGATGCAGTCTGAGGACAGGATTGCCCCTTGCTTTGTGCACTGGTAGAAGTAAAAACTCTCTAGTGGCTGGCACTCTGCTTCTCTGATCTTCAGCATTAACACCCAGTATCTGACTCTCAGTTTTTATTATTAATAAGAATTAGAATTCATGCTTACATCATTGCTACTTCATAACTACAAGTTTGCTACTGTTAAGGATTGTAAAGAAAATATCTGATATGCGGGATATCTGATATGTGTCCACTGTGAAAGGGTCATTCATCCCCAGGAGGTCATGACCCATGGGCTTTGAACAACGAGCTGGAATCTTGTAAAGCAGCCCTCTACCACTGAGCTACACCCACCTGCCGCATTTATTCTTATTTTCTTTCTTTCTTTCTTTCTTTTTTTTTTTTTTTTTTTGGTTTTTCGAGACATGGTTTCTCTGTGGCTTTGGAGCCTATCCTGGAACTAGCATTGTAGACCAGGCTGGTCTTGAACTCACAGAGATCCGCCTGCCTCTGCCTCCCGAGTGCTGGAATTAAAGGCATCGCCCGGCTTTCTTTCCTTTTTTTTTTTTTTTTTGCCTGTCCTGGAACTTGCTCTGTAGACCAGGTTGGCCTCAAACTCACTGAGATCCACCTGCCTCTGCCTCCCAAGTGCTTGGAATAAAGGCATGCACTACCACTACCAGGCTCCTATTCTTATTTCCAGGGGCACAAACATTAGGGTTTTGTAATATCAGGGGATTATGAGGAACAACTTCTACTGTTCCACACAGTAGTACAATGACTACAGTTAACAAAAATTTAGTGAAATGTTTCCAAGTCAATAGCAGAGAGGATTTTGAAAGTTCCTAGCACAAACAAAAAAATATTGGAGGTGATAGATACACCAGTTACCGTGACATGATCATTAACACTGTGTACATGCATTGAGATAGCTCACAATACCCCATGCTATAACTCCTATGTAGCAAATAAAACCAAATATACCCAAGAGTGGTCATATATATTTCAAACACAATATTTGGGAGGCAGAAGAAGGTGTATCTTAGTTCCAGGTCAGCCAGAACTACAACAATGAGACTCTTGTCCAAATAAATAAACTGCAACTATAAGGCTAGTGGAAGGGTTTCAAACTGAAAGACGGTTGACATCTGCAAACAAACTGGGGCACAATGAGTGTAGCATCCCATTAACAGGCTCATCCAAGCAGTGGTTCCCCAGCCTCTGGGGTCCTTCAATTCTCCTCTCCTGCATCCTTAATCTTCCATGGATCTAACAGCACAGTTTATCCCTAAGTTTAGGCAAGCAATTCCGACTGTGACTTAGATTCAGCACTCACACAAGTAACAAAAGTTCAGAAAACAAGTGTTCATCCAAAAATGAAAGACAGACAGACAGGCCTTCCAAGAATGAGACGACTTGAGGGAGATGGGTCATATCTGAAGGACAGATAAACAATAAGCAGGGCAGGCCTGAGATGTAACTCTGATGTCAAAGTGCCTGGGCACCTGGAAGAGGAGAAGGGAGTTAGGGGCTGGGGGAAGGAAGAGGAGGAAAAGGGGAAGAAGGGGAAAGAGGAGGAGGAGGAAGACATAGCCTTATGAATCTCCACATGGTCTATTCAGAGTCAAAAAAATAAAGTAGGCAAGGCATGGTGGTGTATGCCTTTAATCGCAGCACTTGGAGGTGGCAGTGGGTGTCAGGCATAATTTTGCTGGAAGATTCTGAAGACCATGACACAAGTATCTCTAGGAGCCAGGCTACTAAGTATTTAAGTGCACTATAAGATTCATGTGTAACTTCCCAGCTACTGACTTTGATCACTAAACTAAGGAGACACATATCCACTGAGCCACTTTTCAGGTTCTTTCACTCACACGGGCTTAATGAACATGCATAGAGCCAGCAATGCATTTTTAAGACTTTCTTCAGGTGAGGCAAAATACTGTTAAGTGATGAAGATGATGAGCAAGGAAATGGGGGAGGAGACTCGCTGACTGAGAAACAATTTTATCATTATTTCAAAATTAATCTTAAATTTGTAAAAGATATTCTAAGGAAGAAAGAGCTCAATGAACTAAATTGCTCTAAATGTATATTCTGATATGCATATGAAAGTAATGTGGTCCTCTCATTGATGTTTTCTTCAATTTACTGGCACACCTACAGATTTCTTACTCTCTTCTTTTAGTCTTTAAAACCAAATCTCACTTCTAAGACAAAGTGTGAGGTAGTCCCTTCTACTGCTAAATTATATAGAAGACAATTTTAATTATGTTGTCCTGTAGACAGAGCAAGGGTACCATTTGCTAAAAGTAATGGAGAAACTCAGGCACTTTGAGGACTCCTCAGAATAGCTACCTTATTTCCTTTGGAGGTGAAATGGTAAAAGAGAAAGCATCAACTAAGGCCTGTTAGAAATCCGTAACCCTGGCATGCATGCTGCTTAGGTTTCATCAACTGTGACATGGAGAAAATGAATTTAGAATATAAGTTTATGCTGAAATAAGAAAACCACCTAGTTCAGAGATGAGTTTCCTCCCTCTTATTGCTATGGCTACATGGCATGCCCTATTTCCATTACGAAAGATGTCTGAGAGGTAGCTACATGTAAACATTCAGTCCATACACACTAGAGGATGTATCTGGTCTTTCTGGGTGCTGTTTAGAACTAAAAATCAGGTTCATAACTGCCAACCACCCATCCCTTCCCAAAAACTAATAAATATTGCAGAAACTCAAGAATGACCCAACATATTATCAAGTGGTCCTTCTGAGTGATGCATAGTTGTTGTGCCAGAACTACTAATTTCTAATAGGCCTCTGCTGTCGCTTCCCTTGACCCTAGTTATCCTCTTCAGGGAGAAGGCAGGTGAGATTCATCTTGATTCACCCTGCTGTCGACCAAATGTGGAAAATTCTTTAAGCACAGCTACTTTTCCATTTTGTCTACACACTGAAATCATCTGAGGAACTTTCAAAACCTTAAACGCTCAAGTCACACCCCAACCATGCACATCATAATATCTAAGGGGTGGGTGGGGCCAGTCACCTATACTTTTCAAAGTGTCCAGTATGGTCCAAGATGAAGCCAAGATTGATACCTGCTATGCTGGATCGCCCATCTTGATTTCGAGTGATTTTTGCCGTAAGTGAAATCAGAAAAGCCAACCTGGAGCAAGTCAGAACCACAGCCATGCACAGAAGGTACAGTGGGATCCCAAACACGGGGACGGTACAGGTGCTGCACTGTGCTCCACCAAGGGTTACCCCGCGCCTCACTGGAGGACCATGCTTTCAAACAGCTTGCCCTTCCAGCAAAAATAAGTTGGCTAATTTTAAAGGTACCATTGTCTGTATTTGTCTCTACTCATTAGAATTTTCTTCAAAAGAAAAAGGCAAATCTCTTGAGAAGGACAGAGAATGTGTGCACCAGGGCCCAACACAAACTACAGAGTAGCTCTAATCCCCCTGGCTGCCTAGAAAGCACCTGCCCCGCTCTAGGCGGGGAAGTACCCAGCCCACAGTCACTGCACCTTCCAAGCATTGCCTGCACCTGCCAAGCCTTGCCCACCCCTCCTACCTTCCAGCAGCTCATCCAAGCTGGTGACCTTCCGACTGCAGTCTATGGTGTAGATTGTGCGGACGCCCTGAGGCAGGTTCACATTGTCACAGGGTCAGCTCTGTGAGAAGTGAATCAAAGGAACTGAAGCTATCATTGGAGATGGCAAAGACCAGGCCATTGAAGTAGCAGTCCCCATTCCAGTAGAAGCATGCCTTCTTGGCCTTCTTCTCAAAGCTTAAGGCCTGCAAAGTCCGCGAGCGGTAGAAGCTACAGTGTGCACTGTGCTCCAGGCTGGGGGATAAGCCCATTGCCCTTGGGGCCAGAGATGCTGCTGCCCCCTCTGCGACCCTGGCAGCGGCCTTTTGTCCCATTCTTCAAAATGCTCCAGCTCAATGCTCCTGGTGCTGGCCATCGCGGTTGCTCAGAGAAAGCTCTCCACAAATAAATAAATTAATGAAGGAACGTCCCCACAGCCCCAGCCGTAGTGCACCATAATCTGGGCGCTCTGGCCTTAAAGCATTGGGACACCTGGCCCAAGCACGGGGGCCATGCTTGCAGGTGGGCCCGCTCAGCCAGCTGAAAGCGCTTGGCGGCTTGTAAATGCCCAGCTCATTGTTGAGCGCACCCTCTCCGTCACCGCCGCCAGCTGGGGAGCCCCAAGCCCCCTAAGTGCCTCCTTCGCCGGGCCCTGCCTCACACATAGCGCAAGGGCAGTGGGCCAGAACCCACTAAGTTGAAAGGCCCAAGGCTTGTCCCGGTTCGCGTCCAGTCAGCACTCGCTATCCGGCGCGCTAAACGGAGGAAGCGGAGGGGATGGGGTGGAGCGTGAGCTTGGGCAAGGCGCATCATGGCTGTGTCGCGGCCTGGGGTCCCGGGTTCACGTTGCCACCTCGCCCGCTGCCAGGACCGGTCCATGGCCAATGAGCGGAAAAGCTGACCGGGATCCTCACGCCGCGCTGGGCCCCTGAAGGAAGAGCGCAGCCTCCTCCCACGGGCGCACGCTTGCAGGCATTTGCACTTGCGGCTGCCTGGCAGAGCCTGGATCACTCTTGGGATACCACAAAGTACGAGGAGAGGGAGGTGGTGAGGAAGAGGGGGGCACAGCTTGACGAGCGGGAGGACCTTTCATGGAGGCCCCACCCTCCAGGCAGAGGGAGCCACTAGAGCCCGGGCGTGGACACGTGCTCTGCAGCTGGGGGGGGGGGCTCAAGTGCAGCAAGCCCATCCTTAACCCCCCTCTCCAGGGGTAAACGAGGCCAACCTAAGGCAGAAATACAAAAACATCACGAGGTTTAGACGTGATGTTTTTTTTTTTTTTATAAACGACCCATGCATTGTTTTATTTAGAGATCCTTTGGGAGGAAAATCCTTTAAAATTGCTATGAAGATTTGCTAACGCGCTAGTTGCAGTAACTTTGAATGAATAAATGATTAGAAGTTAATGGTTTGGGGAAGGTCGATTTAATCAACTATTTGTTGAAAGCTTGCCATTTGACAGGCATTAATCAGTCCCATCATTGGGGATGTTCATGCAGAAAATAGAACCCCTGGGCTCTTCCCCAAGTGTTCAATCTGAACTCACAGAAATGGACTGACAAACATCTACCGTGCAGAAATCTTTTCCTTAGCGGTGTGTGGTTCACAATAAAAGTGTATTTAGTTATTTCACATTGACATTGAAGCTCAAAGACATTTGGCCCTAATCTGACATGAAATAAATGATTCAGCACCTGGTTCTTCAGTGGTGATGGGGAAACTGGCCTTTAAGGTAGGATGTCAAAAGAGCTGGAGTCCTGGAACCACGTGAAACAGGAATGGGTGGGAACACAAATTTCAATACCATCGAAGCAAATCACTTTTCATAAGGGATTTAATGAATATGATACAGATCAAGACCTCGTTGGCCACAACTTGAGAGCTCATGGAGGTAGAGGGAAAAATTGTTCCATGGATTGAACCAAAACCTGTGGAACACTATGAATGCAGTGCTAAGAGGAATCCTCCCAGCTCAAACAGAAAGCTCACACTAGTGAATTAACAACACATGTGAATGGTCTAGAACAAAAAAAGCAGAAATGACCAGACGTAGCGGAAAATGGAAAATAATCAAATTGAGTGCTGAAATAAATTAAGTAGAAACAAATAAAAAATACACCAGATCAATGAGACAAAAAGTAGGTTATTTTATATAATGAAGGTAGACAAACCCCTATGCAACCTATTAAAGACGAGAATAAAAAATCCAAAGTAACACAATCAGAAATGAAAAGGGATACATGACAACAGACACTACGGAAATCCACAGAATCCTTAGATCATACCAAAAAAACCAGTACTGCACAGAATTGTAAAACATAAATGAAATGGACAATTTTCTGGGTGGGTACCATTTACATGAATTAAATAATGCCTAGGTGAACAATTTCAATAGGTATATACTCTTAAAGGAAAAAGAAGCTCCCATAAAAAGCAAACAAAATATCCCAGGGCCAAATGGTATTAATGAAGAATTCCATTAGAACTGCCATATTCTTCTAAGTGCTGCACATAATGTAAACAGAAGGAACATTGCCAGAACTCTTTTTATGACTATGCAGTAAGATTGTGGCGGAAACAAAAAGACTCAACCAAGGAAGAGAATAAAAAATTAATCTCAATATTAAACATGAATGCAAAAATACCCTATCCCATCCTAGCTTGCCACCAAGGACTCCTATCCATCCTAAACGTCATGGGGTCTGGTGAAATCTCTTGCATATATGGTTATTGATTATTATATAGCAGTACAGAATACCTGTTATGGCTGAACATCATTTTCCGGCCCTGAGCACTCTGCCATCTGTCTCTTCAGATCGGGGATCAGATGTAAGTTAATGGGTTTATGTCCCTAACCCACCAATGTTTCAGCATGTGTTTTGGGTAGATACTGATGTGTTGGTGTATACCACTCCCAGTATCCTTACTCCTCCTTGGAATAATTTAACTTATCTGAATAATTTTGATGGGACTCCATATAATTTTACTTATATGGATAAAAGGGAGCCAATACTATTTGGAAATGGTACTTGGTTTTCAATGGGATTTCAGCAGTGGTCACAACCTGGTATTGAAACTGGAAAATCTGGCAATCGTCCTCGAAGACTGAGCACAGTGCATTACTGAGACCTTGGATATAAATACTGAAAATCAGGAATTTGGATATCCCCTATATCCAAATTTTAAATATTATATGATAACATATAAGCTATTTATTTGAAAAATTTCTTTCGGAAAATTTGGAAAAAATTCAAAATAACTGGATCAATTGTCGTACATATGGTGACTTTATTAACACTTGTTCTGAAAGGAATATTACCACTTCTGATTTGCTTATTGGTACAATGATAAATTAAATAAAGCCTAGGTGAGCAATTCCCATCAAAAGCAAACAAAATATCCCAGGGCCAAATGGTCCTAATGAATTACATTAGACCTTCCTATACTCCTCTAAGTGTTGCACATAATATAACCAGAAGGAACATTGCCAGAGCTCTTTTTATGACTATGCAGTAAGATTGATGCGAAAACAAAAAGACTCAAAAGAGGAAGGGAAGTAAAAACTAATCTCAATTATGAACATGAATGCAAAAATACTCTATCCCATCCTAGCTTGCCACCAAGGAATCCTATCCATCTGGAGTGTGTTGATGTACATCACCACAGTCTACTCCAGGATGGAATAGATATAAGAGTCTCCAGAGCTAAGAAAACTAAGAGAAGACAGACCAAGAAAAAACCACAAGCACAGAGATAGCCACAGCAAAGACCATACCAAGCAGGCAAGACTCTCCTAACAGGATTGGTGCAAATGTGCATGCATTTATGTAAGAATACCTCCAACAATTTGAAAGACAACATGATAGTATGAGAAGCCAGGGAATTTACAACAGGAGAATTTGAACACCCTAATCCAGAGGTAGTACAAGAAATAGATTTTAAACATAAAATTATAAAAAATTATAAAATTTATAAAATTATAAAAAATATAGATCATACCACAGAAACCTGTACTCCACAAAATTGTGAAACATAAATGAAATGAACAATTTTCTGGCTAGTCACCATTTACCTAAAATAAAATAAGGCTTAGATGAGCAATTTAAATAGGCATATACTCTTTTTTTTAATTTTTTAAATTTATTTATTTATTATGTATACAATATTATGTCTGTATGCCTGAAGGCCAGAAGAGGGCACCAGACCTCTTTACAAATGGTTGTGAGCCACCATGTGGTTGCTGGGAATTGAACTCAGGACCTTTGGAAGAGCAGGAAATGCTCTTAACCACTGAGCCATCTCTCCAGCCCCCTAGGCATATACTCTTAAAGGAAATCGAAGCTCTCATCAAAAGCTAACCTCCAGGGGCAAATGGTTTTAATGAAGAATTCCATCAGAACTTCCTGTACTCCTCCAAATGTTGCACAAAATATAACCAGAAGGAACATTGCCAGAACTCGTTTTATGAGTATGAAGTAAGATTAATGCGAAATCACACAAAGAATCAATGGAGGAAAAGAATTAAAAACTAATCTCAGTAATGAACATGAATGACAAAATACTCAATAAAACGATGGCAAACCAGATCCAGGAATATATTTTAAAAACCTACATAATAAATTCAGCCTCATCCCAGAGATGCAGGGATGGTACAACAGTCATAAATGCAGTAACACAATCCATGATATAAATAAACTTAAAAAAAAATACATGAGGCTCTCAGCATAGCCCATTAATCATGCATGGGATATTGGCACTGAAAATTAAGAAACAGCATAACCTGTATTTACAGATTATACACATTACAATTTCAAACATCAGCCATCTTTTGGAAAATTGTTGAGCATATTTGGAAAAATACTTCAATACAAATGGGTCAATTGGGGCCCATATGGTTAACTTTGTAACAATTGTTCTGAAATATCACAACTTGTGATTTGCTTAGTGTTACCAGGATGAATCAAGCCAATAATAAAAAGTTAACAGGAGGCCATTTTCTGGCATTGATTGCCTTCCACACAGCCCATAATGCAATACAGATAGCTGCCTTAAAACCTGTTCAGCTCTTTAAGGGCACATTTGTTGGAACAGCAGTATCTGGTTCTACTTGTAAAATTACCTTATTCAGTAATACTAATGTTACTACCTATGTGCTACTTACTTACATATGTATTTTAACCTGGAAGAGTCAATTTCACTACTGGAATTAGTAGTAAAGATTTTCTATGATATTCATGTATTAATCCCTCTGTTAAGTTTAATCCTCATCACTTATGACACTACAGCAACATACACATATTTGGCTGACTGTAAACCTAGGTCATTCTTGGGCTCTAAGTTCTCTAGATCATCATGTTGTAGAATTCCTAAATAAGATATTGAAAAGAGCCTGGCGGTGGTGGCGCACGCCTTTAATCCCAGCACTTGGGAGGCAGAGGCAGGCGGATCTCTGTGAGTTCGAGACCAGCCTGGTCTACAGAGCTAGTTCCAGGACAGGCTCCAAGGCCACAGAGAAACCCTGTCTCGAAAAACAAAAAAAAAAAGAAGAAAAAGAAAAAGATATTGAAAAGAACAAATTGCATGTTAGATTTATTAATAGCTGTAATTCCTAACCTTATCGCTGTTGCTGCTAATGATTCTGTGACTGGTATTGCTTTACATACATCCCTGCAAACAAAGCATTTTGTAGGGCAACAGTATAAAGTTTATCAAGAACTGGACTCAACAAGCTCAAATACATGCACTACCTCAGACAGAGATTGATGGACTTAAGCAAACTGTGGGATGGTTGGGAAAGAAATATTTATCTGTGCAAGAACTTATTACTTTGCCTTGTAATTGGAATTCAATAACTATTGGCATTACTGATAAAGCTCATAATGATTTTTAACATGAATAGAAGGTTATTCAACCTTATCTTTTGGGCAATGCTGCTTCTCAATCTCTCAATGAGCACTTACGTGATGATATAGGACTTGCTTTTCCTAATCGTATCCTGATTCAGATTCTTCTACCATTGCACACATTTATGATGATGAATTGACAGGATAATATGGAAAATTAGATCCTAAGGGATTCACACAAGGTATTAATCATACCTCTGTTGGTATGCTTATTGCAATCATTCTTATGCCTTTCTATTTTTGATGATATATCAGTTTGTTTCAAATGCGGAAAATTTTCATACTTTATGGTTAATACTCCTTTTACCACAAATAAAAATCAAAAAAAAAAAGGAAAATAATGAATGCACCAAACTACCTTAGAGTGCAGGCTACTCGTGGTATAGATGAGACAAAGTCGGGAAACGGTTGCATGAGAAAACAAGCATAGATGAAAGCAAACTCTGCCTATTTCTCAAATGTTCTCTCAGAATCTATACCATGGATAGAGTTGACTTTTGAGCTCAGGTGTTCACATTCTACCAGTCACAAAGGAGTGCTTTGCTTCTGTATACGTGTTGCCTTGTTTCTATGTACTTATTTTCATTTTTATTACTGATATTAATTGAGGTATTGTTCTGGCAAGGAGAGGCAAGAGTTTACCATGACCATGTACGTGAGTAAAGAGGGGTTTCAGAGTTGAGGTTGTGCTATTGAGTATGTATAAAAAGCCATAATAAAGAAATCTTATTGTGCAGTTGTTTATACTCTGCATCCCAGTGTACTGATTTACAAGACAACCATATCAAGGGTCTACAATGCAGTAGATGTTGATAAGTGTCACCGGAACAGGGACTATAAAGAGTAAAAGTTAGGAAGTGTAAAATATTAACCAGATAAGTAATCCTCATTACAGGGTTACGGGACAAGCCAAATCTTCTCTGTACCTAGCAACGCTAAATCATTCAATAAAAACTCATGGGGTTCACGTTTATTTTTCTGATTTAGAAATGTGTGTGGAAATAATAAAGCCTTATAATTCTTTGGTATCCAGAAGGCACCTACTTGGTAAAGAATTAAAGCTAATGCTGAAAAAGCTATGAGATAGGGTGAGAAAGTACCTGTCCGTTTCTGGTCTATATAATTTGAGTTTTACTATCCTCAAAGAAAAGCAAATGAAAATAACTGGCCACTGTGTCAAAACAGAGAGTAGTGCCAGCTGCACAAGTAATGACCATGCATAAAAAAAATCAAATATATGGCCTCTTTGTCAATGGGATCAGGAATTATATTGCCATCGATCTCCTTTTAAATTTGCTCATAGAACTTAACTTGGCCCATGGTCCTAAGAAAATGGATTTTTTGAAAAAACAATCAATTTAAAATATTATTATTGGATACTTATCAATATCCTGCAGGCTCTTCGGCTGAAAATATATTTCCCATTGAATGGATTAACAAAAAGCATATATTTTCAAAAACAACGAGTTATAAACAAATGGTAGTCTATGGAATTCAACCACGATGTCTAAATTTCACAGGTCTAAACTTTTCTACTATCATTTTTGCATTTCCAAAAGAATAAGTAGAATACATGTTTTAGATTAAAGAAGCTTTACAAATTCATGCAGTTTCTATTACTGGAACTTTGAATATCATTTACCCACAGAAAATTGTGGAAGTACTTACATTTTAAATGAATAATATTGTAGCTTTCAGGGGCTGGAGAGATGGCTCAGGTGAAGAGCACTGGCTGCTCTTCCAGAGCTCCTGAGTTCAATTCCCAGCAACCACATGGTGGCTCACAACCATCTGTACTGAGATCTGGCGCCCTCTTCTGGTGTGCGGGCATACATCGAGCAAGCCAGAATGCTGCATACATAATTAATAAATAAATCTTCAAAAAAAATTTTAGCTTTCAATCCTTCACCTGATGCATTAACTATTTTTAATGATGGTTGAAAAACTAAGTGATTATTGGACAGAATATAAGTACTGGGTAGTACTTACAGATTACTCGTCCATACAACAAAATTAATTGTATGCTGTTGTAAAAGCCAAGCAAGATTTACCTCAAGAATTAAATATCGTAGGTGATTGAGCTTATATTGTAGTAATTGTTAAAAATACATTTAATGCCATACTTCATTCCAGTAAGCATTCTGTTAACTTTGTTTAAATTCATTTTAGCTCTTAAATCAAAATAAAGTCTCTTACTCATGCACGAAAACACAAATTTGCATGGATATATTAAATTTGAAAATCCTCACGTTATAAATTAGTACCTTTTCCTTTGTTCAGGGAGAACATGAACATTTATATACTAATGATAATAATGTACATGTCAAACATAAAATTACATTTCAACAAGCTAAATAAATTATTTTAAATTCTTCAATTTGTCATCTGTTACATATCCATTTCATTACTCAGTGGGCTAATCATCAAGGATCTCAATCAAATGAAATTTTGCAAATGGTTATTACTCATTACAGAATTTGAATGTTTATCATTCCCCTAAGTAACCATAGATACTCTTTGTTCATTTATATGGGCTACTCTGTTAGCTGGAGAACACACAAGTTATACAACACCTTTTCCATCACCTGTGTTACCTCTTTTACTAAAACAGATAATGGACATATTTATATAATTCTAAAGAATTTCCTAGGTTCTGTGAATCATACATCATTGCTCCTGTTACAAGTATTTAATATAATCCACAAGAACAAGCTATTGTTAAATGTGTCCATGAGTCAATAAAACAAATTAAAAAAAATCAAAAAGAGGAAAAAGGAAGTTTTGAATTAATGTGTTTTTTAGAATAATGGGAGAGCCAGTTTACAGCAAGCGTTGTTTATATAAAATTTCCTAAATACGCTGCATGCGCATAACTTAATCCGCAAAGAAACGTTTTATAAACACCACAAATGCTGAATTTAATAAATAGGGGACAAAAATGCAAGGTAATGAATGGCAGCTGGCATTGATAATGCTGAAAGGGAGAAGATATAGTCTTGTTACTCTGCAAGATGTGCGTCGGTTATGGATCAGAACTAAGAAAAGAGCAGAAAATAAAGACAGGTTTTCCAATGGACTCATGATGGCCCTTCTGTCAAAGAAGACAAATTCTCTCTATGGCAATTCTCTCTATGGAAGCGACCTTGATGACATAGGTCCTCATCCTAACCTTCATGGGGTCGGGTGAAATCTCTTGCCCTCTTAGGTTCAGATTATTATACAGCAGTCCAGAATAGCTGTTATGGATGAACATCATTTTCCGGCCCTGATGTCTCTGCTATCTGTCTCTTCAGTTCGGGGATCAGATGTAAGTTAATGGGCTTATATCCCTAACCCAACAATGTTTCAGCCTGTCTTTTGGGTAGATACTGATGTGTTAGTGTATAACAATCCCAGTATCCTTACTCCTCCTTGGAATAATTTAACTCATCTGAATGATTTTGATGGGACTCCATATAGTTTTACTTATATGGATAAAAGGGAGCCAATACTATTTGGAAATGGTGCTTGGTTTTCAATGGGATTTCAGCAGTGGTCACAACCTATTATTAAAATAGGAAAATCTAGCAATCATCCTCAAAGACTCTGAGCACAGTCCATGACTGAGACCTTGGATAATATTACTGAAAATTATGAATTTGCATATCCCCTATATCCATATTTTAAATATTATATGTTAAAATATAAGCCATTTATATGGAAAATTTCTTTCGGAAAATTTGGAAAAAATTCAAAATAAATGGATCAATTGTCGTACATATAGTGACTTTATTAACACTTGTTCTGAAAGGAATATTACCACTTCTGATTTGATTATTGGTACAATGATGAATCAAACCAGTAATAAAACGGTAAATGGAAGCTGTTGTCTGCATGGGGAGATGGAAGAATCAGTGATGATCTTATTGCCTTCTTCAGAGTGAAAGCTGCAAAACAGATGCATAATTGGCAAATAGTAGCTACCGTTAAACCTGTTCAGGTTTTAAATGGATCATTATTTGGAACACCAGTATCCACTTCTAGTTATGTATTTACCTTATTTAGAAGTAATGTTACTGCTTCAGTGCCGCTATCATATGTATTTTTTTGAAAGAATCAATTGTCCTACTGGAATTAGTTTTAATGATTAGCAATTGTAGTCATACATTAATTCCTCTATTCAGTTTTATCATCATCACTTATGATATTAGAGCAACATACACAAATTTAGCTGCCTACAAAGTAAGGTTATGCTTGGTATCAAAATTCTATAGATGATATTTTTGTTGAATTCTTCAATATGATATTGAAAAGAACAAAGTTCATGTTAGGTTTAGTAAGAGCTGTAATTCCTGACCTTGTTGCTGTTGTTGTTACTGCTAATGTGGCTAGTATCACTTTACATACATCCTTGCAGACAAAAGACTTTGTAGAGCAATGGCATATTTTCACAAGCTGGTTTCAGCAGGTTTAAATATTTGCTCGACTTTGAACAGAAATTGCTGTACCAAAGCAAACTGTGGGTTCACTGAGAAAAAACCTGTATCATTGCAGGAAGGAACTAATTAAATTACTTTGTGTTTGTTGTGATTGGAATTCAACCACTATTTGCATTAATAATTTGGATTATAAAGATTTTTTACGGGAATGGAATAATATTCCAGCTTATCTTCTGGGAAATGCCTCCGCTCAATTTTTCAATGATCACTTACATAGGACTTTTGTTAAATCATAACCCTCAAACATTGAACAAATTTTTGATGACAACTTGGCAGGTTTAGATCTTAAGGGATTCTTACAAATCATTATTCATACCTCCAGTGGTATGATTATCGTAATCATGCTAATACTTTTTTATGTTTGATTATGTATCAGTTTTATATTTGACTAAGCATAATAATTGCATACTTTATGGTTAAAACACCATTTGAATTCAAATAAAAATAAAAACAATGAAATTGTGGAGACACAGAACTGGCTCAAAGTGCAGGCTCCTCCTGGGGCAGATGACATGAAGCTGGGAAAATATTGTTTTGCAAACCAAAGGAGCAATAAAGTAAAAAGGAAGAAAAAGAGCAGGAGAAATGAGACCCCCAAACCACAGCGCAGACCAAGAACACTTCCCAAAGACTCAGACAGCCACTGTAACAATTTGAACAAGATGCAAAGACACTGCCAAGGTAAAATTAAAAGAAGAAGTTGGTCGACTATAATGCAATAATTTATACAACATCCTAAGAGGTCACACTGTAACATCAGAATCATGTGATCACAGACCAGGCACATTTCAAAACAAAGGAAAAAGGACTATACTTATGTAAGAAGATAACTTTATTGAGATGATAAAGACATAAAGTGAAATGAAAATCTAACTAAAAAACGAAGAAAAAAAGCAACAGCTAAAATATGAAAAAAATTAAAAATCACACAAAAAAAGCAAGATAATGAAGGGGGAAAAAACCAGACTGCTGATGAAAACGGTTTGAGACCAAAGACTGAAATATAAGCCATAAAGAAAACAATAGAAACCCCAGATATGAAAATCCAGGGAAAAATGAACAGAAAATACAGAGGGAAGTACAACAGAATAAAAGAGATGGAAGAGAGAATCTCAGGTTTGAAGAATGCTAGATCAGGTAATGAAATAAAAACATGAAACCTAACAAATTTTTAACAAAACATACATTAAATCTGGGAAAACAAAACAAAACCTAAGAAAGTGAGGGATAGAAGGCACAGAAAATATAATCTAGAAAATTACAAAAGGAAACTTTCAAAACATAAAAGAATATATATTACCTTAAGAAAGAGGTTTAAGAAGCATAAGGAACAACAAATAAAGTAGATTAAAAAGGTCCCAGCCTTACTAAAAGGAAAACACCAACGCAAGAATGAAAACTTCACACACTAATTCTCAAGCAAAAAAAACTCACATCAGCAAAACTCTAACAACCACTCTCACTGAAAAATAACAGAAATTATCATCTTATTAGTCATTAATGTCTTACTATACATGTACTCAATCCACATATAATGACACAGTCTAAGAGAATAGAGATTAATGTACCATTCTCCTTACTTTTCTTTATCATGGTGCATTGTGGACCATTAGGGTCCGAAGTATTCATCCCCTGATCCTTAGACTTACCAGGGAGGCCTTCTTCCTGTGCGCGCCCAACCTCTCAGTATGTTCAGTTTCTGACATACTGTCCTGGACTTCTTCTAGGACGTTTCCACGAGAAGAGTCAACGATACGGAGCAAACATACCAGTGAGCCACTAGATCAATCTCTTTTACGAAGTTTTTCAGTCTGATGGGCAATTTTTATGTCTTTGATTTAACACCGACTCTAGTGCTGTGATAACGGACTGTGAGGAACCCATGATGACAAGCAGGCACCAGCAGCTTATCTACGTCTGTCTTACATGTGCCGCAAAAACAAAAGTATCTGTGTGCAGCTCTTTTATCTACAAGAGACTGAAGCGCACAGTAAGGGCCTGCCCCTTACCGGAGCAAGCATACCAGTGAGCCACTCGAATCTTTTTCGAAGTTTTTAAGCGTCTGATGGGCAATTTTTTTTTTTTTTTTTTGGGTTTTTCGAGGCAGGGTTTCTCTGTAGCTTTGGTGCCTGTCCTGGAACTAGCTCTTGTAGACCAGGCTGGCCTCGAACTCCCAGAGATCCGCCTGCCTCTGCCTCCCGAGTGCTGGGATTAAAGGCGTGCGCCACCACCGCCCGGCCTGATGGGCAATTTTTATGTCTTTGTTTTAACACCGACTCTAGTGCTGTGACAACGAACTGCGAGTAGCCCATGATGACAAGCAGGCACCTGCGGCTTATCTACGTCCGTCTTACAAGTGCCCTGAAAACTAAAGTATCTGTGCATGGCTCTTTTATCTACAAGAGACTGAAGGGCACAGTAAGGTCCTGCCCCTTACCGGAGCAAGCATACCAGTGAGCCACTCGATGAATCTCTTTTTCGAAGTTTTTCGGCGTCTGATGGGCAATTTTTATGTATTTGTTTTAACACCGACTCTAGTACTGTGATAACGGACTGCTAGGAGCCCTTGATGACAAGCAGGCACCCGCGGCTTATCTACGTCCATCTTACAAGTGCTGTGAAAAAGAAAGTATCTGTGCATGGCTCTTTTATCTACAAGAGACTGAAGCGCACAGGAAGGTCCTGCCCCTTACCAGAGCAAGCATACCAGTGAGCCACTCGATGAATCTCTTTTTCGAAGTTTTTCGGCGTCTGATGGGCAATTTTTATGTCTTTGTTTTAACACCGACTCTAGTGCTGTGACAACGAACTGCGAGTAGCCCATGATGACAAGCAGGCACCTGCGGCTTATCTATGTCCGTCTTACAAGTGCTGTGAAAACTAAAGTATCTGTGTGCAGCTCTTTTATCTACAAGAGACTGAAGCGCACAGTAAGGGCCTGCCCCTTACCGGAGCAAGCATACCAGTGAGCCACTCGATGAATCTCTTTTTCGAAGTTTTTCAGCGTCTGATTGGCAATTTTTATGTCTTTGTTTTAACACCGACTCTAGTACTGTGATAACGGACTGCTAGGAGCCCTTGATGACAAGCAGGCACCTGCGGCTTATCTACGTCCGTCTTACAAGTGCTGTGAAAAAGAAAGTATCTGTGCATGGCTCTTTTATCTACAAGAGACTGAAGCGCACAGTAAGGGCCTGCCCCTTACCGGAGCAAGCATACCAGTGAGCCACTCGATGAATCTCTTTTTCGAAGTTTTTCGGCGTCTGATGGGCAATTTTTATGTCTTTGTTTTAACACCGACTCTAGTGCTGTGACCACGAACTGCGAATAGCCCATGATGACAAGCAGGCACCTGCGGCTTATCTACGTCCGTCTTACAAGTGCCCTGAAAACTAAAGTATCTGTGCTCGGCTCTTTTATCTACAAGAGACTGAAGGGCACAGTAAGGTCCTGCCCCTTACCGGAGCAAGCATACCAGTGAGCCACTCGATGAATCTCTTTTTCGAAGTTTTTCAGCGTCTGATTGGCAATTTTTATGTCTTTGTTTTAACACCGACTCTAGTGCTGTGATAACGGACTGCTAGGAGCCCTTGATGACAAGCAGGCACCCGCAGCTCATCTACGTCCGTCTTAGAAGTGCGGCAAAAACGAAATTATCCGAAAATGAAAGTATCTGTGCACGGCTCTTTTATCTTCAAGAGACTGAAGCGCACAGTAAGGTACTGCCGCTTATCTACGTTGGACTTACCGTACCTAACAGTCATAACGGTGGTCCCAAAATGATGATCAAAAGCCCTCCCAGAAGATCACTAAGGCCTCAATGCTATAAAATTAACTTTTAGCTTTTGGTGAGAGTAATTGAAAAATACACGAGGAAATGGAAAGATCTCCCCATGTTCTTAGATAGAGAAAATAAACTAAATATGGCAATCAGTCCAAAAGCAATCTGTAGATTAAATGGAATCCATACCAAAACATCAAATTCTTAATAATCAATAATCAATATTGAAAAACCAATGATGGACAACATAATCCTGTACAGGAAAGTAAGTTCCAGAGGCATGACAATCCATCAGCCTCCATTACAGAGATACAGTATTGGAAACAGCTTGGTATTGGCATAAAAGCAGACTTGACCACTGGAATCAAATCAAATACACAGATAGTAATCCACACAGAAGTTCAGCTGATTTTTGACCAAGAAGCTAAAATTATACAATGAAATAAAGATAGCATCTTCAACAAATGGTGCTGGCATAACTGTATGTCAACATGTAGAGGAATGAAACTAGATAAATATCTATCAACATGCAAAAACCTAATGTCCAAAGGAATCTCCAAAATATATAAAGAGCTAAAGAAATTAGGCATCAAAAGATGAAAATGTCTTACCTCCTCTGAGGACTGAATGGATATGGTAGGGAGGCTGCTTGTTTGTTCCGGATGCTCAGAACTAAATAATAAGACAAACCATATTACTTGAAATACTCATTGGACAATAGCTTAAGCGTATTTATGGGTAACTCATATCATAAATTAAACCCATCTCCTTTAATCTGTATATTGTCTTCCCTTGTAAAATTCCATCATCTGTCTCTATACTAGCTATATTGCTTCTTTCTGACTCTGCCTTCTTTCTATCAACATTGACTTTCAATTTTCTGACTGGCTCAAACAATATCTGGAACAGATTTGGTATTAAGCAACAGTATTCACAGCACAGACAGAAGGGACTCTCATATCACCTTAAGCTGAAGAGAAAGCTGCTAACATTCTGCTCTCATTCTCCTAATGTTAAAACCACATTTCTTTACTTTTACTTTTCCATTTCTAGAACCAACATTTTTATATTCTCATTCTTATGATTTATGATTGCCAACAAGTCTGCTGCAAAGAAAGAAAATAAGAACTCCAGAATACAAAATGGAAGGGGACTGGGGCATAGGGGACAAAGTAGTGAGGGCAACTGTTGCAGTATTTTCTTAATATCACTGAGCATGTACCCAAGCAAGCATGCCCTTTTGTCTGCGATGTCCATGGCCAGCAAGTGGCCTTATCCCATCCAAGCTTTCCACCAAGGACTCCTATCTAACTGCAGGGTGTTGAGGTTCACCATCACAGCCTACTCCAGGGTGGAGTGGATAAAAGAGACTCCAGGGCTAAGAGAACTAAGAGAAGGCAGACCAAGAAAAAACCACAAGCACACAGCTAGCCACAGCAAAGAGCGTACCAAGCAGCCAAGACTCTCCTAACAGGATTGGTACAACTGTGCATGCTGTTATGTCAGAATACCTCCAAAAATGTGAAAGACAACATGATAGTATGAGAATCCAGTGAATATACACCCTAATCCCAAGGAAGAAGAAATAAACCTTAAAATTAAATTTAGAAAAGAGATAGGGTCCATCAAACAGAATGTGAAAAACAACTGTAAGCAAATGGAAGAGAAGAATAACAACAACTTTGAAGAAATGAAAAATCCAAAGATACCCTAGGAAAGGAAACCAAGAAAAAGCAAATCAAACTGGTAATGGATAGAGTTGAAAACTGAACTGGAGGAATTAGATTAAAGAAAATTATACAATAATTCTTTCACAACATAAAAAAATAATATTCCTATTAAGGCAGAGAAGCATAAGGAAAACAAAATAGACTGAAAAAAGAAACCCTCACCACATCATAAAACACAAATGATACAGTATTAAGAAAGTATATTAAGAGTAGCAAAGGAAAAAGGTCTAATACTAATTTGTAGAAACAAAAATGACTTCTAACTTAAACCAATCAAAAGAGAATAAGATGGAAACTTTAAACTCATAGAAGGTATATTTTGAGGGATGAAGTATGAATACCAAATATAAATTTCAGTAATATAAACACACCCACATTACTAGAAATAAATTTATGCCTCAAACCACACTAATAGTTGGAGACTGCAGCACTATCTCAACAATGGACAGGTCAACCAGACAGAAACATAACAGAGAAATAAGAGAAATAATCGACATAATTAAATAAATGGACTTGACATCTGTAGATCAACCCAAATATTAAAAAATATACCCTCAGCATCTCCAGAAACTTCTAGAAAATTGACCACACACTTGATAACAAAGTAAAGCTAATATGCCACAAAAAATTTTTGCGGAGGCAGGAGGATCTGTGTGAGGTCGAGTCAGGCCTGGTATAGAACAGCTACTTCCAGGACAGGGAACAAAAGCTACAGAGAAACCCTGTCTCAAAAATCAAAAAAAAATTAAGAAAAAAGGGAGGGGGCTTTTTTGATGGCTTAGTGGTTAAAAATATTGCCTGCTCTTCCAAAGGTCATGAGCTCAATTCCCAGTAATCACATGGTAGCTGACAACCATCTGTAATGATGTCTGGCACCCTCTTCTGGCCTGGAGACACACATACAGACAGAATACTGTATACATAATTAATAAGTAAATAAATATTTAAAAAAAATTTGCAACCACATGAGCCTTATCAGATCAACATGGATAAAAGTTAAGAGTATAACAACAATTATAACACCAGAAAGCAGACAAACTCATGGAAACTGAACAGTCAACTATTAAACCCCGCCTGGGTCAGAGAAGAAATAAAGAAATTAAAGTCTTGCCTGAATTCAAGAAAACAAAGACACAACATAACCAAGCTGAAAGTAGCGCTAAAAGGAAAATTCATCTTACTAAGTTTCCACATTAAAAAAAAAAACAGAGAAAGCTCACATTAGACAACTAAAAGCACAGCTGAGAGCTATAGAAAAAAAAAACATTCTTACCCAGGAGTAGAAGGCTGGAAATTATCAAATGGAGGACTCAAACAAACAAAATATAAACACAGAAAACAATCCAAAGAAGTCAATGAAACAAAGAACTGGTTATTTGAGCAAAAACAAGATTCACAAATGGCTGTCCAATGTAATAAAAAGTTACAGAAAGAGAACATGCAAATTAACAGGATAAGTAATGAAATGATGGACATAACAGACACTGAAGACATTCAGAAATAATTATCTTAACACAAAGACCTATAAACCAAAGTTGGAGAATGTAAAATAAGTGGACTTGTTTTTAGATAAATAACATATACCAAGTTTCAATAAGACAAAGGGAACAATGTAAATAGATCGTGAAGTGGTGAGGAAATATAAGCAGCCAAAAAAAACCTACATACCAAGAAAAACACAGCAATAATTAGTTTTACTACATAATTTTACCAGAAATTCAAAGAGCTGATACCCAAACTCCTTAAAGTGTGTCACATAATAGAAACAGAAGAGTCATTTCAAAGCTTTATATTAAGCAACAGTGGTACCATGACACTGAACGAAAAAATAAAAAGCAACCAAGATAGAGAATTAAAGACCAATCTCGCTCATGAACATCGACAAAAAAATTCCCAATAAGATACTGAAAAACCTGATTCAAAAAAATAGGAGGCTTTATCACAGAGATACTGCGCTGGTTCAACACATGGAAATCCATCAATCAAATCTATCATATAAATACACTGAAAAAAAGAACAAACCATATGATCATTTCAGTAGAGAAAAATAACAGTAATTATCAAAAACTAGTCATTAATATCTCTTAATATACATGCGCTAATTTCAAATATAATGACACAGGCTACGAGAATAGGTAAGAAAACAAGAATAAGCCATCTGTTATACACAGAACCTTCATCACTGCGTCTTAAACTTCAGTCTATAACTGCAGCCCTGCCTAGTAAGCTCTCTGAGCAGGACCATGTAGGACCATGTCATGGATTCCCCAGCTGCCTAGCATGTGTGTGAGCCCTGCCCCCTCCTTGCCTTAAAGTCTGTTCAGCCTGTTTGTGGGTTTTCATCCCAAGTCAGGTATTTATAGTGACCAAATTTCCTCTGTCACAGGAGTGGGGTCACTGTGCCATGGGGCTTCTGCCCTAGAGGTGGTACTGGCAGCTGGTGTAAGCTGAGGAAAACTCTACACCATTTGGAAAGATGGAAAACCGAATCCAGGAATACATTTTAAAAACCTTCATTAACAATTCAGCTTCATCACAACGATGCAGGGATGGTACAACATTCATAAATGCATTAATGTAATCCATGATACAAATAAACTTAAAGAAAAATACGCATGAACAACCTATGAAATATTAAAGTAGGCACATATCGTACTTGTCATCAAAGACTCTCAGCATATTCCATTAATCATACCTGGGATAATGGTACTGAAAATTGAGAAACAGCATAACCTGTATGTACAGATAATACATATTATTAATTTCAAACATCAGCCATCCTTTAGAAAATTGTGAAACAAATTGGACAAAATACTTCAATATAAACGGGTCAATTGGAGCCCACATGGTTAGCTTAGTAACAATTGTTCTGAAATATCACCACCTGTGATTTGCTTAGTGTTACCAGGATGAATCAAGCCAAGAATAAAAAGTTAACAGGAGGCCATTTTCTGGCATTGATTGCCTTCCACACAGCCCATAATGCAATAGATCCATATTAGGAAGATCATAGCTGACTTAAAACCTGTTCAGGTATTTAAAGGCTCAGTCATTGGAACAGCAGTACCCGCCTCTACTTATATATTTACCTTACTCAGGAATACTAATGTTACTACCTATGTACCACTAACATATGTATTTTTAGTTAGAAGAACCAATTTCAATACTGGAATTAGTAGTTATGATTTTCAATTGTATTCATGTATTAATTTTTCTGTTAGGTTTAATCCTCATCATTACTTATGATAGTACAGCAACATACACACATTTGGCTGTCTGTAAACCTAGGTCAGTGTTGGGCTCAAAATCCTCTGGATCTTAATGTAGAATTCTGTTGTAATAGGGGGAGCGGCGGCAGGGTTGCGTCCCCAAACACCCCAGCCACCTGCCCTGCCCGGCTAGCTTATGCCCCAAATAATTACACGGACACTGTATTCTTTTAAACACTGCTCTGGCCCATTTCTAATCATCTGTGTAGCGCCCCTAGGTGCGCTTACCGGGAAGATTCTAGCCTAAGTCCATCCTGGGTCGGAGCTGGGGCATGGTGTGCGTCTTCCCTGGAGCAGGTAGCATGGCGTCTCTCCTGCGTCTGCTCCAGAGAGCAGAGCTGTGGAGTCTGACCCTGCCCTCACTTCCTCTTCCTCCCGGCATTCTGTTCTGTTTACTCCACCCACCTAAGGGTGGGCCTATCCAATGGGCCTAGCAGTTTCTTTATTGCTTAGAGCCAATGAAATCAACAGATTGATATATGACACTCCCACATCACTTCCCCTTTTTTCTGTTTAAACAAAAAAAGGAAGGCTTTAACCTTAACATAGCAAAATTACATATAACAAAACAGTTATCAAGTAAAGTTACATCAGAAACATTTATACATATAACAAAATTGACCGTAAATCTCTATCAATAAAGCGAAATCTATACTAATGCAAATTATTCATGTCTATATCATATCCCCCTTTAAATGTAAAAGAACATTTATAAACTATATTTGGGAACATGGGCGCAGTTTTTTCTCTCCAAACTGCTTCCTGCTGAATGGGGGCGTCGTTAATCAGATTATTTAGGGTGTAACCTGTGTGCCAGGTTTATCTCAGTTGGCAGTTGAGCAAAGCAATTTTCTGAAGATGTTCACAGCAACCCTTCAGGAGGACGTGGTCCATCATACCAAATCGGAATAGAAGAAATCCATAGAGTCTCATCCTCTGTGAAAACAAAAGAAGACTCTCTCCAAAGCATCATATCCTTAGACCCAAATTCTGAAATCATAATACCCTTATATCCATTCTGGTTTAGCTTGGCAGCCCATGTAATGAAATGTCTCTCTGTACTTAGCTCCTTCACAGTCAAAAATTTTAAAGAAAACACAATAATACAAAGAATCCAGACTCTCTGTGAATTTTTCATCTTTACGCGGCTTATTTTTACTCTATCACTTTACTTTATTCTGTCTCTTTAAAGACTTTACCCTTTTTTTTTTAAACCATTAACTTTATTCTCTATATTCCTTTTCTTCTCTCTCCCAAGCCTACGTACATTCATCCAACAGTGTAACTCATTTAGTGGTCTGAATCTGTCCTATTGTGAATCTACAATTTTTTACTATCCAGGAGCACTTTTGATTTGCGCCTTTAAATCACTAGGCGCTTAAGAATCTAAGCTGTGACATTCCTAGGTTAACTTTTTGCCTTTTGAGCATATATCTTTGACCTGGAATAACCCTGTAGACCAGGCTGTCTTTGAACTCTCAGAGATCCGCCTGTCTCTGCCTCCCAGGCATTGGGATTAAAGGTGTTTGCTACTACACCTTGAACTCACAGAGATCTGTTCGTCTCTGCCTTCTAGGCACTGGGATTAAAGGCGTGTTCTACCACACCTTGAAGTCACAGAGGTCTATCTCCCTCTGCCTCCCAAGTGTTGGGATTAAAGGTGTGTACTACGACACACAACAACTCTCTTTCCTTTTTTCAACTTTCAGCTTGCATATATTTTTAACACACAGTAAACCATTCAGAAATTCACTCTGTCTTTGAATCTCTCTTTACTGTATATCTCTCTTTTTCTGACCACAAGAGCCTTTAATTTACCAAGCAATATCAGTAGGACTAAAGGCGTGGCTTTGCCAGCTAGATCCAGTCCATTCCTTAGCTTTTCAGCCTCTTGGCTGAGGTACTGGCTGTAGCCATGTTTATAGCATTTCAAGGTCCCTGCCAGCCAGCAAGCTACAACAGACAACACTCAAGTCCTCTCTCTGTAGGCGGCCCTCCTGCCTCAAACAGTCAGAGTTTGCCCTGGCAGGATGGCCCAGAAAGCTGGCATTTTTAAACAGCGCAGCTTTTTTCCTGCTACGGCTGAAAACCGAAAAGCATGTGTTCAGCTTTTCATCAACACTGTTTAAGTGTTTTGTGGCAGGACCTCCTAATGAGCCGCAGGGTTTTGCAGCTAAAGCTGAGTCAGGAAGCCTCTTGGGGCTACCAGGTAGGAGCGGCACTCAGCACTTTAATTCTGAGACTGAGCGTGCAGCACAAAAATTCTTTTCATCCAAGTTACATCCAAATCTGACACGCAGAGCACTACGCAGTCTGAAAACACGTCTCTGTATGGCAGCAGGAATCCGCCATGCTCTTCCGCCTGCCTAAGCCTGATTCTGCCTTCTGCCCAGGAGCAGGCGGGGAGCTCTGAGTCATCGTCAAGGTCTCAGAGCACTCTCCTTCCGATCCCAAGCGGGAACACAAACATAAAGCCAGAGTTTGCACTGGCGGCATAGCCCCAGGAAGCCACGCTTTGAAATGACACAGCGTTTTTTCTGCTGCTGTTGCTGAATCAGGAAATCTCTCTACAGCACGCCACCAACAATCAGCAAAAATCTGTATTAAACTCTCTCTCCCTTATTTTTAAGCCTTCTCAGGTTTTTTAAGTGGGTTTAGTTAGCCACACGTCTGGGCGTCATTTGTTGTAATAGGGGGAGCGGCGGCAGGGTTGCGTCCCCAAACACCCCAGCCACCTGCCCTGCCCGGCTAGCTTATGCCCCAAATAATTACACGGACACTGTATTCTTTTAAACACTGCTCTGGCCCATTTCTAATCATCTGTGTAGCGCCCCTAGGTGCGCTTACCGGGAAGATTCTAGCCTAAGTCCATCCTGGGTCGGAGCTGGGGCATGGTGTGCGTCTTCCCTGGAGCAGGTAGCATGGCGTCTCTCCTGCGTCTGCTCCAGAGAGCAGAGCTGTGGAGTCTGACCCTGCCCTCACTTCCTCTTCCTCCCGGCATTCTGTTCTGTTTACTCCACCCACCTAAGGGTGGGCCTATCCAATGGGCCTAGCAGTTTCTTTATTGCTTAGAGCCAATGAAATCAACAGATTGATATATGACACTCCCACATCAGAATTCTTTATCAAAATATTGAAAAGAACAAAGTGAATGTTAGATTTTGTAATAGAGGAAATTCATAACCTTATTGCTGTTGCTGCTAATGCTTCTGTGTCAGGTGGGCAATGGTATAAAGATTCTCAGGGACTGGACTCAGCAAGCTCAAATAGATACTCAACCACAGACAGAGATTGATGTGCTTAAGAAATCTGTAGGATGGTTGGGAAAGAAATATTTATCTGTGCAAAAACATCTGTGATTGGAATTCGACCGCTTTTGACATTACTGATTAAGCTTACTGAATTTTTACATGAATGGAAGGTTATTCATATTTATCTTTTGGGCAATGCTGCTCCTTGATCTCTCATTGATCATTTACATGATGTTATAGAACTTACTTTTCCTAATCATTTCCTGATTCAGATGCCTCAACTATTGCACAAATTTTTGATAACAAAGTGACAGAACAATTTGGACAAATTAGATGCTATGGGACTCGTACAAAGTATTCCTCATACATCTGGTGGTATGCTTATTGTAATCATTGTTATTCTTTTCTACTTTTGATTATGTAAGAGTTTCTTTCAACCAAATGCAGAATATTTACATACTTTATGAATAAAACTCAATTAACTTAAAAAGTGTAAAAGGAGAAAAATATGGAGGCACAAAACTAGCTTAGAGTGCAGGCTCCTTGTGGCACAGATGAGACAAACTTGGGAAACAGTTGCATGAGAGAACAAGCATAGATGAAAGCAAACTCTGCCTATTTCTCAAATGTTCTCTCAGAATCTATACCATGGATAAAGAATTTGTTTTTGAGCTCAGTTGCTCACACTGTACCAGTTAAAAAGGAGTGCTTTGCTTCTGTATACTTTTTGCATTGTATCTTTGTACTTATTTTCACTTTTATTACTGATTAATTGAGGTATTGTTTCTGGGAAGGAGAAGCAAGAGAACACACGTACATGAGTACAGAGAGGTTTCAGAGTTGAGGTATCACTTTTTAGTATGTATAAAAAGCCATAGTAAATAAATCTTATTGTGCAGTTGTTCATACTATGCATCAATGTGTACTGATTTACAAGACAACCATACCAAGGGACCACAACGCCGTAGAAGTTGAAAGGTGGTACCAGAACAGGGACCATAAAGAGTAAAAGTTAGGAAGGGTTTTAAATTATAAACCAGATAAGTAATCTTCATTACAGGGTAATGGGACAAGCCAAATCCTCTCTTTACCTTGCTATCCTAAATCATTCAATAAAAACTCATAGGGTTCACATTTCTCTTTCTGATTTAGAAATGTGTGTGGAAATAATGAAGCCTTAAAATTCTTTGGTATCCAGAAGGCACCTAAGATATAGATACTTGGTAAAGAATTAAAGCTAATGTTGAAAAAGCTCTGAGATAGGGTGAGAAAGTACTTGTCTGTTTCTGGTCTTATAGGGTTTATGAGCTTTACTATTTTCAAAGAAAAGCAAATGAAAATAACTGGCCACTGTGTCAAAAGAGAAAGTAGTGCCAGCTGCACAAGTAACGACCATATATAAAAAAAAAATTCAAATATTTGGCTCTTTGTTAATGGGAGTACATGACATGTAACTCCAGCACATAGAGGCTGGGAGGAAAGCTGCCATGAATCAGTTGCCTCCCTGGGCTAAATAACAAAACAACAATGAAACAATTCCATTCAGGATAGCAAGGGCAGACCTAAAAATTTCAAGTCCTTTGCAGTAAGAAAAGTACATTTGAGGTACCATTTTTTGTTCCAATTTTCTTCTCCATTGTTGTGATTAAACTCTATCCAAAAGCAACTTAGATAATGAGATTAATCTGGTTGATATCCAAAGATCACAGTCCATCCTTGTGGGAGCTTAGAGTGGAAACTCAAGCTAATAAATGAAGACAAAACATGGGGAAACATTGCTTCCTACCTTTCTCTCATTTGTCATGGTCTCATGCTAAGCTAGTTCTCTTCTGCAGGTCCACTTGCTTAGAGATATTGTCAACTCAGTGGAAGAGCCTTCCCACACTTTAAATCAATACAATTTCTCTCAGATGCAGCAATTAGATGTTCTCATCTATGCACACCCTCAACTGATGCTTCTTCAGATAACCCTAGGCAATGTCATGTTGACAGGTGAGGCTAATTAGGAAAAAGGCAATAATATACAAGGAGGTTTTAAAGATCCAAATCAATGTGTTAATCACATCCAACCACTTAAACAGCCAAAGCCCAAACAGCAACTGGAAAACACAGAAATGTCAGGGAATGGGAAGAGAAAGGCCTTTAAGAACAATAAATAAAAAAACTAAAACCAACTCTCCACAAACTTCTCAAAACAACAAAAACATAAGGAACTTTTAACATGAAATTTTCTAGATACAAAATTGTTGAAGGCTGATCATTTTCCAGAGGAACAATCAGATGATAATAAAACTAACAATATAGGGCTGGAGAGATGGCTCAGAGGTTAAGAGCACTGACTGCTCTTCCAGAGGTCCTGAGTTCAATTCCCAGCGACCACATGGTGGCTCACAACCATCTGTAATGAGACTGGTGTCCTCATATGGCTAGCAAGGAGACAGACAGAACACTGTATACACAATAAATAAATAAATCTTTAAAAAAAAAAAAGAAAAGAAAATAATATAAAACTAACAATATAGATTGCAACACTCAAAAAATGAGACATAAAGACATAGCTACAAATATAGACTATAATTTCTTAAACAGAAATGACAGGATTCTAATCAAAATCAAACTACCAGAAATCAATGACCATAACTCATCCAGTACACCACATTCTTTGGAGAGATTCACTTGAAACCTTCTGAGGTTTTAACTTTGTAGAAAATATTGTGACTACTAAAAGGATATCATTCAGCCGGGCAATGTTGGCGCACGCCTTTAATCCCAGCACTCCGGAGGCAGAGGCAGGTGGTTCTCTGTGAGTTCGAGACCAGCCTGGTCTACAGAGCTAGTTCCAGGACAGGCTCCAAAGCCACAGAGAAACTCTGTCTCGAAAAACCAAAAAATAAAAAATAAAAATAAAAAAAAATAAAAAGATATCATTCTATTATAATAAAGAATAGGATGTCTGTTAGGGTCACTTAGACAACATTTTGCTTACTATTGTTGGGTCCAGGTGGCATGCAATTATTGAGGAGGGGGCAGACCACTAAAATCTATTAAACCAGAAGCAAAGTTGATTCCAGAAAAAAAGGAAGGGAAAAAACAAACCTCCATGGGGCACACAAAGCTTATCAGTTATATCTGATCACCACCTGAGATTGGATTTCTATATCAGTGGTGATGGGAGATTTCCAAACTACCCTTTTTATAGCAAGAAGCAAGCATTATGCATGAACAAAAGAATTTTTATAACCTTGAGGTAAAGCTCAGGTACTAATTGCTTTGTTTGTTGTTACCATTTACAATAACAGGCTTTTTCAGTGAAACTAGGGTTTGCATTTAGCCTATTGTTTCTCTCTGCCACTTTCTGGTGGTCTTTATTGAAGTTCTGTGATCCCTTGATACTTACAGTTTTGCACAACAAAAAAGTCATGTACATCCCTTAATTTAAAAGTTAACTCGGCATTTCTAAAACCTGAAAAATGCAGCTGTTCTAGAATTATTATACCTTCATGGCACACAGGTTGTGAGCCTATAATGGCCCCTTGAGCACCATGTTAGAGGTCTTTGACTGAGAAGTGGGTCTTTTGGCTGGTTGTAAATCATGGTTGTCTCATTTGTTACAGGAATGTACCTTAATGGCTTATTAATCTTGGTGAACAAACATTTGCATCTCATGATACTAATATCTAACAGGCATGGTTAGCATACTACTTATCTTTGGGGAATTAGGGATGCAGCCCTCCCTTACTTAAATTCTACTGTGTGACTTAATGTCTCCTAAGAACTGGTAAATCCTTATACCATTAATGCTACTATCAATTATACTCTACTTCAATTTAGCAGGAGTGCTACTCTACACAGGAGAAACCGTTTACAAGCTCCACAAAATTAATACAAATGGATCCTAAACATAAATGTTAAAAGTGCAGAACTTCTGAAGATACTGTCGTCTCCGAGTTTGGAAAATTTGGTGATATCTCTCCACATGCGGCAAAATAAGCACTACAGCCACCACCATTTGCAGCTGCCAATGCTCTGCTCAGTGCAGACACAGCCCAGGCAGTGAAGTTATTCAGAGACTGCCATGGAGAGTTGCAAGGATCACTTAGGACTACTTACTTAGGATAAGGCAGGAACACACTAACTCTTTGTCCACTGGCTCCCAACCAATCAGGAGAGGACTGAACAGATCAGCCGTACTCCTCAGCAGGCCACTCCACCTAGTTTGTGGACAGTGGCCCCTGACCCGCCAAGCACAGCCACGTGGGAAGAGCAGCCACGTGCATTAAGCCCAGCCACTCCTCCCACCTGGGGACATTGGCCCTTTACTCACCTTGGCCCATCACTCCTCCAATCTGTGGAGAGCAACCACTCATTCACCATGGTACAGCTGACAAACTCTCCCCACAAGGGAACCCAAGACACAGTGCACAAGAGAGACTGATTTCTTCAGGAAGCGATAAACCAGGAGTCCTTGCTCCCTGAAGAACCCTCCCATTTGACTGGTGGAGGCTCTGATTGGTTAGTGAGGTCTGAGTGTCAGAATCAGGTGAGCAGAAGGTCCCAGCAATGGCTGCTAATCAGACCTATCCCAGATTGACTGTAGAACTAAGTCAAATTCAACAGCAAGTCTCTTGCTAATGTAAATCAATGGGTTGGGTTTTAAAAGGAAGTATACAAATTCAGAAAGGGGCTAATCAGACAATGTTGCACAAGAGAAACATTGGGTAAACCAAGAACATTATAAACAAAGTCCACAGTGGTGTTGGAACTGATAACCATAGTTTTCACCCTTCTGTGAAAAGTCTTGGGTTCTGAGGACCCAGACCAGCAATGGAAGAGGTTGCTCAGCTTCCATGTAAAATGTTAGTCACTGAGTGCTGTAATCTAACACATGGAGTTGCATTCAATTGTCTGTTTCTCAAACATCTCAGCTGACTTAACTTTATCAATCAGGATTGTACATATCTGCATAGATATGCTCATTGGAAACTGAATACTCAGTAGTTCAAGCTACCCTCCCTAAATTGCACACCCACGAATTCTGTCTATCTTCACTCACATGGAAGGAATTAATACATGCAGGGAAATTATAGAGAAAGTCACTCATCATGCCCCATCAGTCAGTCCTTCTTTAAAATGGAGACCCCTGCAGCTCACTGCCTTCAAGTTTAGTCTGTGACCTGGCTACTATCTAATCTCTTTTCTCAGAGCAGTGTTCCTCCTCTTCTGGTCTGAATGGAGAAGCCAGGCTCCATAAACAAATCCTTTCTCTGTTCTGCAATGGACAGTCCACTATGTACTCAAACTGGCAGTCTCAGAATGCTGTGGTGCTGCAGACGTGCAATCCAAGGTTTAGAGTGTTTAGGAAAGAAGACAAGAAGGGCAATGTCTTGTGGGGCTACAGACAGGGTTCAAATATACTTCAATCAACATTGGAGACCTTGACTCAAAATTTCTTTTCATAAAGACTAGAAATGCCAATGTTCTAGATATACCTTTATGGCACAACAGGACTTAATGGGGTTGTGACCCTGGCATGGTCTCTTGGGCAGCATTAAAAGGATGGTTTTTTATTGGAGGAATGGGTGTTTCTGCTGTTTGTAAAACATGGCTGTTGCCTTTGTTTTGGGAATGCAGCTGGTTAATGCTAGGGAACAAACATTTATATCTTATACTAATCTCTAACATGTGCAGTTAGCATACCATTAACCTTTGGAGGATTTAGGATGCAACTCTCCCTTACCTAAATTCTACTTTGTGACTTAATATTTTCTAAGAACTTATACCATCAATCCTAGTCTTCTACATCACAGTAGCAGTGGAGTGCTACTCTATAAAGGAACTACTGTTTACAAGCTCCACAGAATTAACTACAGATGGATAGTAAACCTAAATGTTAAATGTTCAAAGTGCAAAACTTCTGGAAGATACTAGAGGGACCAGGGCTCTCCGACCTTGGCAAATCTGTGTTACATGGGGCTGATTTCATAAAGGATATTTCAAAGCACAGTCCCGCTCCCTGTGCTCTGCACAGATGCAGTCAGGAGAGTGCCAGTCGACCCAAGAGATACAAAGAACATGCAGGACCACTCAGATCATGCTGGAGCATTAAAGACGAACAGAAGCACACTGGATGATGCAGGACCAGGGAAGAATATAAAGAAATCTGCATCTGATCACTAACTACCACATAGCCAGGGGAAGATGAACCACACTGGCTCTCGTAGTTTAGCACCAGAGAACTTATACATGAAAATTGTAAGATTATTCAGGAATTCCATGGGTACAATTCATATAAAACTCTGACAATTACTGCCCTAAGCTTCACTGAGCTCAAGAGTATATTGCTGACCTTCAAGACCTGACAGCCAGCCATCCAACTGTAAAATGTGTCGTTGCACTATTTAGCCACATGGTGGCAGCACGCGTCTACTGTACTGTTGCCCGGCAAGAGACTCATAAAGAAGTAGGAGTCTGAGAAGACTAAAAGAAATAGTTGGACTCAAAAAATCAGGTAAAAGCTTTTGAAAACAGTCACTTTAAATGTATCCCAAAGAGCACAACAAAGTGAGTTTGGTCCAATCACGTCATCTAAGAGAAAAGGCCCTCTCCACCACATGTTTAACAATGGCTCTTCCTCCACTAGTGACTAGGCATTCAGGGAATAAACACTATCAGATGTGCCAGTGACTAGGCAAAAACGCTACATTCAGGGAACAAACACTATAGAAGTCCACAGGACAATGAGAGGAACTGCATCCCAGGAAGCCTGTAGCCAGGTGATAAGGCTAAAAGAGAGACTGTTCACTCAGGCCTTATCACCACCTAAGACTCTCTCGACTGAAAGTCTAAGCTATGATGAAGAAAGCGTGGACCTTACAGCCCTATCCTACTCATCACTCTTTCCTGTTTCTGGTCTGCCTGGTCCCACAGAAAACAAGAAATGCTTCTGTTTGGTTTTAATTTTCTGATCACGCAGATGTTTTTAATGAGCAAAGCATTCTGTTCCAGGTTGGTATAAATAGGAGCTGATATTTATTTCAGGTAGAAAGGACAGCTTAGTTACATCAGTCACTGCTATAGGGGTTTGTTCTGAATCCCAACTAAAGAGAGTTCTTTACTATAGGTTAACCTATAGGTTTCTAGAGAGGGTGGGTGATCTAAAGCAATGTATGGCTTTGTACAAGCTCAAATTTTGGGGGGTTGCTATATGCCTGAAGTCAGGAAGGCAGAGAGGTGAGGACCTAATTTTAATCCCCAGAAACCACAAGGTAGAACCAACTCCCACAAGCTGTCTTCTGTCTTCAACATGTATGCTATGGTGCATGAGTGCTTGTATGCCCACAAAAATGCACACACATGCACACATAATAAATAAGTTTTTGAAGTTATGCCTGAAGACTCAGAACTGGGTATAAAGACTCACACTTGATATCTCAGCATCTCAAATACTAAAGCAGTATTCTGCTTTAATATCAGGCCACCTTAGGTTGTATGAAACCCTGTCTCTGAAAGAACATGATAAAGGACTGAAACCCTAGATTATGAGCTTCACTGCTACAAATTTTTCAGTGACCTCAAGCAAACACCTCGTCACCTTTCTGATTGTCAGTTTTCTGACAGAAGTCTGAATCAAATGTCCTGTGCTAGGCTAGGATCTACTGTTCTGTGCTTATCCTCCTAGGATCCTTTACTTTCTGTCACTGAACAAACTCAGAGTGTGGTGAGTGCCGCTTCTCCACCACCAGTGCCAAATGATCTTGAACTCCATCAGTCCTGAGCCAAATTGAAGTCTGGCCACATGATTCCATAGTAAGCACCAGACATAACAAGTTTTTAAAAATTTCCTAACTTCATTCATTCTGACCCTAAACAGGAAAGAAGGCAAGGAGAAAGGTTTCTGCTTCTTGGGTTCACATAGACTTCCAGCAGACAATAAACATCCACAAGTTAAGAGCCAGGGAGGTGCTGTCTTGTGGTAATTAAGATCCATCAGAGTTAGGAGAATAAGACATCATCAGATGGCTCCTCTTTTCAGAATGTAGTGTTTCCTACTCTTTGTGTCTCTCATGTCTGTGAGCTACACCTAAGCATCCTACCTCGAATCTGGAAACTCCTCTGAGACATCAGTCTCAGCTCAATTCCTGGGTGTGCCACACACTTCCACACACACACACACACACAGAGAGAAACACACAGTAGCTCCTCAGATGACTTTTAGAATGCAGCCTCCTGACATAGTAGGTCTACAAATCAGGCATGATTTGATTGATCTAATCAATCAGCTCTGTTGTCTGATCAAGTGAGGAACACCTCTCCAAAAGGCTCTTGAAAATCCTTCCATTTGTGTTGTGTGGCATTTTGTTTGTGTTCTGACAAATAAAACTGGCCTGGAGATCCAGGGTGGAGCTAATCACTAGTTGACCATAGGAGCCCGGTGGTGGTGGTAGTGGTGGTGGTTGGGTAGAGACAGAATCTCACCCTTTTAAATGCAGAAAGGAGATGCATAGGAAGCTCTGGTCTTCCAGGTTTTTACCCCCATATCTGTCTCCTGGTTTTTATTGATTACATGTAGTTGGATTTACACATCACCTTTGTAACACAGATCATGTTTTACTTTAAGTTGTTCAAAGGATTCATTGCTTAAACCATTAGCTTGGGAGAAAGATCTGGAAAACAAGCATGACAAGACTTTGATCACAGACTGCCTCCAAAAAACTGAATAGCTAGCTAGAGGTGCAAAGAAAGCAGAAAGGGTTTTTGCAAAGTTAGAACTTAAACAAATCTAACTCTGCCCATGCCCCCATTGTACCCAGTGAACAGGATAACTGTGGCAGAGAGCCTTTTGTCTTCTTATTATTTCCCCAGGCTCTTTCGAGCCTTCCTAATGACAAAGAGGAGATAGACAGTTTGAATAATTTCCCTGCAGGGAGACAGGCCATCTCTTCAACAGTATAATCAACTTTTACAGGGAGGAAGGCAGAGTCTGTGGCAGTTGAATCAATGCTATGGACCTATCAGGACAGCACCAGCACTAGCAGAGAACTTATACATGAAAATCGTAAGATTATTCAGGAATTCCATAGGTACAATTCAGATAAAACTCTGACAATTACTGCCCTAAGCTTCACTGAGCTCAAGAGTATATTGCTGACCTTCAAGACCTGACAGCCAGCCTTCCAGAACTGTAAAATGTGTCATTGCACTATTTAGCCACATGGTGGCAGCACGCGTCTACTGTACTGCCGCACAGCAAGAGACTCATAAAGTAGGAGTCGGAGAAGCCTAAAAGAAATAGTTAGACTCAAAAAATCAGGTAAGTTTTTGTAAACAATCACTTTAAATGTATCCCAAAGACAGCACAACAAAGTGAGTTTGGTCCAATCACGTCATCTAAGAGAAAAGGCCCTCTCCACCACACTTTTAACAATGGCTCTTCCTCCACCAGTGACTAGGCATTCAGGGAACAAACACTATCGGATCCGCCAGTGACTAGGCAAAAAACGCTACATTCAGGGAACAAACACTATAGGAGTTCATAGGACAATGAGAGGAACTGCATCCCAGGAAGCCTGTCTCCAGGTGAAAGGCTGAAAGAGAGACTGTTCACTCAGGCCTTATCACCACCTAGGACTCTCGACTGAAAGTCTAAGCTATGATGAAGAAAGCGTGGACCTTACAGCCCTATCCTACTCATCACTCTTTCCTGTTTCTGGTCTGCCTGGTCCCACAGAAAACAAGAAATGCTTCTGTTTGGTTTTAATTTTCTGATCACCCATTCTGCTCCAGGTTGGTATAAATAGGAGCTGATATTTATTTCAGGTAGAAAGGACAGCTTAGTAACATCAGTCACTGCAATGGGGGTTTGTTCTGAATCCCAACTAAAGAGAGTTCTTTACTATAGGTTAACCTATAGGTTTCTAGAGAGGGTGGGTAATCTAAGGCAATGTATGGCTTTGTACAAGCTCAAATTTTGGGGGGTTGCTATATGCCTGAAGTCAGAAAGGCAGAGAAAACAAGGATCAGGGTTATAACTGTATCTGGAGCTCATAAAGCAGGGGTTGCTCTTGCTGAAGCAGGAATGATAGACAGAAATGTGCCTGGGGCTGCAGGGAAGGTGACCAGATCACTCTAATATTACCAAATCTGGTCTCTACTTTTGTCTTTCAGTTTCTTATAAACACATATAATGTACTTTGAATTCATTCCCTTCCATTGTCCTCTCTTATGCCCCTCTTACCAAATACTTTTTCTCATCTTTTTATTTATTTACTTATTTAATGTATATAAGTATTTTGTTTATTTTTACGTCTGTGTGTCACATGCTTGCCACATTCTTGCAGAGGCCAGAAGAAGGTGTCAGATCCCCTGGGACTGCAGTTAGACAGTTGTTAGCCACCATTTGGGTACTGGGAATAGATCCCAGATTCTCTGGAAGAGCTACCAGTGCTCTTAACTGCCGGGCTATCTCTCTAGTCCTCATGTCTTTTCATGTGTGCATACTTTATCACATTTAATTAGAGTCACTTACATGAACATAGGTAGGGATCTATTACTTGAACTAGGTCAGCTTACCAGCACTACAGAGCTATGGAATATGACTTCCCTCCTCTATCAGCCATTAGCTGCCTATAACTCCTCAGGGTGGCGTGGGGTTTCATGAGCCTCTCTCCACCTTTCATCAAGGAATGTTAATAGGCCCAGTCTTCTCCAAGTTTTGTTCAAGTAACCCCCACTGCTGTGATTTCCTAAGTGCGGCAGCCTGGTGATGTCCAGAAAATATAATTTCCCAGCATTCCTTCCCATTCTCTGGCTCTTAGATTCTATCTCTGCAATGTTTCTGAGCTTTGGAGAAAGGAAATCTAGTCTCTCTTAAAGATGCTGCATATTAAAATGCTGGCCCCATGATCCAGTACCAGATCCCATCACCTACCCACATAAAAAGGGCAATGTACATGAAATCTCCATACCCTTTATCACTGGAGTCCACCACATCCACACACCTGAGAAACTTTGGTAGCTCCTTTTGTCCCCTAGAACTATCACTGAATCATATCATTGTGGCTAGAGAGAGCAGAAAGTTAGAACCATTCTCATCATGTATTGCAAAAGATAATCAACATCACCATAGTTCTACAACCTTTTAGACTATTTGAAACATTTATAAGACAAACTTGAAAGTAAAATACAATATTCAGAAATTCTAGAAACCACAACATTGGGTTTCGAATCTGACATCCCACTGCACACCAAAATAACGCCCGTATGGGTACACTAGACAATGATATTACAAGCATAATATCCTACAAGAGCTGAAGAATCTCCCTCTTCCCAGGAAATCCATACACTGGGAGGCTCAGAGTACAAGGAACGCTGACCAGGTCTCTACACAGACCAACAGAACCATAGCCTAGCTCATGGTTCAACAACCCCAGAAGAAATGGCAGCTCAACAGACCTTGTCTAAACACTCTGCACTCACCATGGCATAGTTTGTGGTCTTCCTTACAAGTCACTACAAGGGAAGCAGTAAAGATTCATGAAAAGAACAACCTATAAGTTAGCCCACACTATTATTCCTGCTTGCTAAGCCTTCCCAGAGTCCCTCACTGGCTACCACCACCATGCTGGGCCTCAAAATTAATTACCTAGTTCCACACTACTAATCTCAGCAACTGTTGAAGTATGAAAGTTCTCAACCACTGTCCTGTCTCTCCCTTTCTGTACTGTGCATCTACCAGCTTGAAGCTTTGTCTATGCACTCAATTCCTGCACAGATCCCTCTTTATCTACAATCAAACACGAAAAGTCAGAGAGACTGGAGGTCACTCTAGCTGGTTTATTTTTCCTTCTCATAGACCACTCAAAGCCGAGTCCTAAAGGCTATCCAGCACTGGGCAGCAGACGCAGGATTAGGTGTTTAAAGAAATACTCAATTAGATAGCATGAGGAAACAATATTACAAGCTCACAGACTCCCATGACAGAATGGCAGAGCCTTCCCCACACTCAACAAAGATCAGAGGCCAATGGCCAATACCCAGGTCACCACAAAGAACAACAGAACCTGTCTGGCTCATGGTTCATCCTTGTCCAAGCAGATCTGAAAGCTCAGCCAACCTGCTCTTCCTGTTCTGGGGGCAGTGGCTCCTACATTCACCATAGCATTGTTTGTGGTCATCCTTACATCTCCTTAGAGTGAAACAAGAGAATCCTGAAATGTTGCATTAACTCTTTTAAATCCTGAATTAATCTCCACTTTCCCGATTTCTTTTTAATAACAAAAATTGGAGAGTTCCATGGAGAATTAGATGGTGAAATATGTCCATTATCCAGCTGTTCCTGCACTAACCGTTGGTCAGCTTGCAATTTTTCTTGTGTTAGAGGCCATTGACTCACCCATACAGGGTCATCACTTTTCCATATTATCGGGTCTGCATGGAGTGCAGGTATTTCAGTGACCTCTCCTAAAAATACCCTAATCCTGCTCTAGAAGGTCTACTGTCTGATATGACAGGATCAATCTTTCTCTTATTATCTTTTCCTAGACCTTGATTAGGTAATAATCCTTGTTGAAACATCTGATTAGTAACAGCCGTGCTGGGAGACTATATACTCCCATTCTGGACATGATATCTCTGCCCCATAAGTTCACAGGTAAATGGGGAATAATATATGGCTTAAAGGTTCCTTCATGTCTTTCCTCATCTTCCCGATGCAGTTCATTGCTACTTTGTTCAGGATTTCTAGTCTGACCAATTCCTTGTAACTGTGTAATAGTCTCTGGTTTTGGCCACTTAGAAGGCCACTGACTGGCAGTTATGATGGAAGTATTGTGCCAGTATCCAGGAGGCCAGAAAATCTTTTTCCATTTATAAACAAAGTGAGTTCTGGTCTCTGAGGACCTATGGTCTGTACCCAAAATGCATCAGATGAACCAAATTCATCTTCTCTCTTTTCTTTTTAAGATCTCAACATAAAACCAACAATATTTAACCTCATAAAAGAAAAATTTTTAGAATTAACATTTAAATACATTGGCACAATTCTAACATAATCTCAGTGGCATACACATTGAGAAACAATAAGATCTCTTGAACTGAGAAGCTTCTGTATAGCAACGGACATAATCAACAAGATATAACAGAAACATATAACAGAAAAATATCCTCACCAATCACTAATCCATTTCAAAAATATACAAAGAACTCTGGAAAATAGTCACCAAAAGAACAATTAATCCATTAAAAATATGCAACAGACCTAAGCTGAAAACTCTCAATAGATGAACTTAAAATGACTGAAAACATCCAAAAATTGCTCAAATATAATATCCTTAACCATTGGAGAAATGCAAATCAAAACAACTCTGAGACTCCATCTTAGCTCTGTAATATGACCAAGATCAAAAACTCACAACTTATGTTTAAGAGAAACTCCTCCACTGCTGTTGAATTCTCAGAAAATTAGGCAACAAACCATTTTAAAACTCAGCTATCTCTTCTGGGCATATATACAAAAGATGCTCAACTATACAAGGACACATGCTTAACCATGTTTATAGCAGAATTACTTTATCATACATAGAATCTGAAAACAACTCAAATGTATCTCCTCTACATATATCATAAACGAGATAGTCATAAATATCATAAATATTTTTGAGTAACTCTAAATCACACAAATAGAAAAACTTGTATAACAAGAACTTTAAATCTCTGAAGGAAGAAATTTAAGCCATCAGAAAATTGAAAGATTTCCTATTCTCTTGTAAAGATAGCACCAATCATAGCAAAATTGACAATGTTATTGAAAGCAATCTACAGATCTAATGCAAATGCCCATTAAACTTGTAACAAAATTCTTCACAGACTTTGAAAAAACAATCCTTAACCTTGTGAGAAAAGACAAAAACTCAGGCTAGCCTGAACAATCTTAAAATCCTGTACAATCAAGGAACTTCTGAATGCATCACAATCTCTGACTTTAAACTTTACTAGAGGCACAGTACTGAAATCAATCCACCTTGGATACGAATTCACTTGCCTACAAACAGCAGACTTTTGACAAAAAGGCAAAATTGTGAAATGAAAAAGCATTTTAACCTGCTTATCTCAGAGGCTACTTTAATTTAAATCTGGCTTTTTTCTTTCAGTTGAAGCTGCGCTGCACAGCAGGGGGTAGAACACGGGCTCTCTTTGTCTGTTAGACTGCCTTCCTGAGCTCTGGCGGGCAGATTTTTAACTATTTTTTTATTTTAACTTGTAAATCATAAAATTAGGAGAATTTCTGAATCCTCTCCTCTGTTCTATAGACTGTGTGAGGTTAAATTTGCTCTCTAAACTAACTTTTGCTTCTCCTTGCCTTTTACTTACAGGTGGGTTAGATTAACTGGCTACACTGAGCACGTGGCACCTCAATCTCTGCAGCAACTTGGTGATTCTTAGGCCAAAAGTCATTTTTCCTTCACCTTTTCTACCCATTTAGCAAGCAATAAAAGTTACAATTCTGGGTCTATCATGCTTGCAGATTCTCAATAACTCTGCCATTGTTCTGCTCCACTTTAAGTTACCAAAATATATAACTGGATAATTTTTACTTATCCCACATCTAACTTATTTACAAATTTTTACTCCCAATTTAAATTTTGTCCCGCTTTTCTACATTTCTTTCTCTATTTTACATCTCTAGTTTGGAGCGCTCACTACTCACACATACACTGATTTCTTCTCTCGTGGGTTTCTCACGTCTGGTCACGTCTTCCTTGCTTTTTGGGGAGCGCCGATTAGCCTCACGTTCTCCTCCATCCATTCTCCGGTTTCTCTTGGGGTTCAGCAGACAGCATTTACCATCTCTCTCATGTTGTCTCTTCTCTGGGGTCATGGAGTTCGACGTTCAGCACCGTATTCCTTTTTCTTACTTCTTCCTCCGGCATTCGTCTCAGGGTTCAGGGGTCAGCTCCAGTTGTCTTTAATCTTGGGGTTCAGTGGTCAGCCCCATGTTGTTGGGCGCCAATTATGTCGGGGCCCGTGAGGATCCAACATAAATTCTCTGATTCCCTAACCCGGCTGGAACGGAGTTGTGAGGACCGACACAGCTTACACCGTCATCATGGAAAAGGCCAGATAGCCCCCGTTTATTGTCCAAACATTTTATATACCCACACCAAATTGAGCGGGGAGGGGGGAAAACACATTATGCCATCACCTAGGCAACCAGGTGCCTGGGGTCAAGTCACGTCCATCTGGTAGGCCCTGAATTAGCATCTCTATAAGACACCTTCCAAATTACAAAAGAAAGGAAGCACCAAACATCTGAACTCTTAAGTCATCAGCTTCAGTCAAACATTTCTTCTCAGGTAATCCACATTTTAACAAAAGAAGCTAGGAGCAGGCATCCTGGCTTTTGTTTAGGGCAGAGACAGCTTGTTTGCAGAGCTATGTGATCAGCTCCGACCGGGCTAATGGCTTTTGTGCCATATCGAAATATGGGCCCACACTGAAAGAACCTGTAAACTTCCTACTACTGGGGCTCATTATTGCCACCCAGAGTCCATCAATAGCTAGGACCACCTAGCTGGGATTCAAGACAATAGCAGTTACCACAATTCCATATTGGTAGTTAGTGTTACCTCTTCAGAGGAAGGTGGGATAAGAACTGGAGGTAGAAATCAACTATACAATTTAGGGAAGAAGAATTGAGGAGTATCTGCTAATTTTATTTAAAATCAAAAGTTGTTAAGAAAGAACAAAGATTCCACTTGCAGTTACAATCAGTTCTTTATCAGCTTGGAAGCTGGAGAAGAGAAAATAGTAGAATCTCATTTGTAGAGTTTTTCTGTGCTTCTGCCCCTAACTGACATATATTTTAGACAAATCCTTGGGTGTGTGACTTTCTCTATGAATACTGATCTAGAGCACCACTAAGCATCCTCTGCCAGTAAAGAGAAAAAGATACATGGCCCTTGGTTTAGCAGAAGAAGATGGCAGTTCTTTGACTTTTCTCAATTTCTACACAATCTTTGATGCTGGTAATCCTGCCATTTAATATCTTCAGTCACTGATAAGGTAAAATAAAATAAACAAAATATATCACAATCTATAATAGTAATCAAGCACATAATTTTGAATACTAACATTTTCATTCATGGTCCAGGTTCCACAATGTCACAATCAAACAAAAAAAACATAGAAGAAAGCTTCCAAAGTCCTGCAACTGAGTTTACTTTAAATTACAACCTACATTTCTACCTAATACCAGATGCATTTCTACAACTAGTCCTTGCTAATGGTCTTGGTGGGTGCCAAATGGGAGTAACCCAAAGATCTTTACAGCTGCTTTGGCAAAGACTTCAGCCTTAATTATTTACCAATCCTCTGGGTGCTTGAGAGGCCAAAGCATGACCAGATTCTACAGACTGTCAAAATCTATTTAAATCAGTGTTTCTCAACCTTCTTAATGCAGCAACTCTTTAATACAGTAGCAACTCTCATGTTGTGGTGCTCCCCAACCATTAAATTATTTTCATTGCTATTTCATAACTATAGTTGTTTTACTGTTATGAATTGTAAATATCTTTGTTTTCCAATTGTCTTAGGCAACCCTCCCAAGGAAGTCTCAAACCAATAGTTGAAAACTGCTGATTTAAAGTTTTCTTTAGATCAAGGAAGAATCAAAAAGATCAAGAGTGGTCAGTGATCCAGTGACTGAAGCAAGCATATATCAACAAATGAAGATTTGTTTAGGAAAAGCTGCAATTGAAGTTGGTGAGTGTCTATGAAGACAGAGATAAAGGGGAATTTTAGTTAAGTATTAAAGGAATTCTCTCTACACAGGGTTCATAAACACTTAGTAAGCAAAGCTCAAGCCAAGTATTTAAAGAAAATCAAGTTGTTTATTTACTTATTTATTTTTAGTTGAAGATAGTGGTATGTCCTGATTTCAATAATGTTTGCCTTTTGATTGAATTTAATAAGAAAACAGAGAAAGGTCATAAGAATGGGGTCCTAGAATTGTCAAAATGTTGCAAGGTCTATTCCATAGCTTATATTTGGAGCAATCTTGGCTTTGAACGGGATAATAATATCTAAATTGGATAGTGTCTACAAAAATATTAACTCCAGTTTCAGTTTATGGAGTTCACTGAATACCATGCTGTATATGCCCAGGGAAAAAATGATGTACTCAATCTACAAACAGGAATCCACAACCAACTAGACCCAGGTCAGTTTAAACTACATCTTTTCCTCTAAAGTTTTAAATAGATTGACTTATTCTCACTGAATAAGTTAATACACTTAAAGATTAGTATTTTCTATGAAAATTAATAAGTGTGACACGGTAACATCAAATTATCTTTAGAAAATACTTTCTGTAATTCATCTAAATCAAGTAGTATTGGGAATAAAGGTATTTCTATAACATCTCATAAGTATACTGTGAACCTTGTAACCATTTGAAGTTTTCCCGCTGTTCATGATTTCCACAAGTCACTTTGAAGTTAGGATTTGTGAATGAAGTAAACCCATTGAGAACTATTAGCAACAAAGCTTCCATCTACAAGAGCCATAAAAAGAATTGAGACACTCAGGGACTTAGCCATCATGAAAACCAAATGTATTTTTTCTCACTTTTATTGGGGGTAAGAGGTCAGGATTCTTTTCTTGGTAGCCAAAATGCTGTAAAAATTATGTGGCATTTTTGACAGATAGTGAGGAAAGAAGAAAAAATTGGACAGAGAAAGATTAAAATCTGAACATTGACAGCTCTTGAAAAGCCAAATATAGTCCATTTAAAAGAATATACTGCTATAGCCTCAAAATTTTTGTTGCTTGACAATGAAAACTACAAGTTCATCTTATTTTTCACTGAAGTTATTCTGAAAAATGAAAAGCTTATGATATTATCTAATTCTCTCATTTATGTAATATCATATGGTTACCTAAGCCTCTGCTATGTCATTTGTAAATGTGAGTGTGGCAGACAGTTTGGCCTAATAGAAACATATTACTAAACTAGATATGATAGAAGTTTAAATTCAAACACATTTCTTTATAGATTCTGAGTGCCCCTAAGAAGGCTTTGTACCACTTACATGTATTCATTCGAAGATATAGATGAAAACAACATGAAAGGGTAGGTGTGAATTGGGCATTGAAATGAGGGACATTTAGATTACTGTAACAAAGATAGATCTGGGACATTCAGAAATGACAAAGTTCAGTCTGCAGCAATGTCTGTCTTTAGGGGTATAGCATTCTTGTGATAGAGAGGAACAATAGGACACAGAGTGCATGTGCTTTCAATTTAGGAAGATTTGTTTTAGTATGGTGTCCACAGGTGACTTTCTTAGAATACTGCTATTTCCAAATTGACATTAGTAGAGAAACATAACTTCAAAATCATCGATATTGCTATTTACCCTCCAAAACAACACAATGAAATATGAGGGACTGGTTAGAATTTGGAAGTAACCTATGTTATTAAGTATGACTGTTGGGTTTCATTTTATTGAAAATAGATATTCTTCCCTCATATAATACATCCCAACAACATTTTCACCTTCCTCCATTCCTCCTAGCTCTACCACCACCTCCCCACTCTGCTCCCAGACCCATTCCCCTTCATTTTCCTCATCAGAAAAGAGCAGACCTCCAATATCAATAATCAAACAGGACCAAACAGTATACAATAAGACAAGGTAAAAGCACTCATATTGAGGCTAGACAAGGCAAACAAATAGGAAAAAAGGGGGTTCTTTTAGTAATTTTAATGTCCTGTCCTTATTCTGGGAAAACTCATTAGAAATGATACAACCTACTTCTGTTCTTTATTACTGCATGCGATATGATACTATCAGCAAAGGTGAGAAGTAATGCAGCTACATCAACTTCTGGGACCAGAAGTAGTGAGATGATGGAGTATTTCAGTGTTTCTTTTTAAATATCATCACTGAGACACCCTATGGTTTCTTTTCAGATGACCATATGCTCAGAGCCTTAACTAAAGTGAAGGAAAGGATGAAAAATGTCACAGAATTCATTCTCCTGGGCTTGACTCAAGACCCAGATCTGCAGAAACTCTTATTTATTGTGTGCTTAGTAATCTATGTGATTACACTGGCAGGTAACACGCTCATCTCAGTCACCATCTTCATCAGTCCACCCCTTTCTACTCCCATGTACTTTTTTCTGTCCTACTTGTCCATCATAGATGGTTTCTACTCTTCTTCCATAGCACCCAAAATGATCTATGACTTGATCTCTGAGAAGAGCACTGTATCCTTCAATGGCTGCATGACTCAGCTTTTTGCTGAGCATTTTTTTTGCAGGAGCTGAAATCATCTTGCTGATTGCCATGGCTTATGATCGCTATGTAGCCATCTGCAAGCCCTTGCACTACATAACCATAATGAGCCGACCTTTGTGTGTATTCTTGGTGGGAGCTGCTATAATTTGGGGATTCATCCATGGAGGAATACAGATTTTATTTATTGCCAAGTTACCATTCTGTGGCCCAAATAACATCAACCACTTTGTATGCGATTTAATACCACTTCTCGAGTTGGCTTGCACTGATACTCACATTCTTGGGCCCCTGATTGCTGCCAACAGTGGGTCACTGTGTTTCCTTACTTTCTCTATGTTGGTTGCTTCCTATATAGTCATCCTTCACTCCCTGAGGAATCACAGTTCAGAAGGTCGTCGCAAGGCCCTGTCTACCTGTGCTTCTCATGTAACTGTCGTTGTCTTATTCTTTGTACCTTGTTCATACCTGTACCTAAGACCTATGACTTCCTTCCCCACTGACAAAGCCGTGACTGTATTTTGTACTCTGGTGACACCTATGTTGAACCCTTTAATCTATACCCTCAGAAATGAAGAGGTCAAAAAGGTTATGAAGAAGCTCTGGGGTCAAATGTGCAAAGCTGGTGATCCATAAGCCTGGTGATTTGTGTTTTTAAAAACAATGTCTGATGCTGTTTCTTGGATATTTGTTCTCCTTAAATTAATAAAACTTAAGATAGTCATTTTTATTCTGCTTCAAAGTTTAATTGGCATAATCACTATCTTTATTGATGATGTGGTTTCAATACAATAGACAAAGTCTGTATTCAAATCAGGGTAGCAAGTTTTCCAACCCCATTAAAATTATTTGTCATCCACTTGCATTGAGACTCTTTAACTCCCCTTTGTTCTTCATAAAATACATAACAAATTGTTGTGAGCATAGTCACCCACTGTATTTAGAACTCACTGTTCCTAAATAAGTGTATTTTGGTTCCCATTATCTATTCACCTAATTATTCCTCTTTTCCAATGCTAGCCTCTGTGACTATTGTACTCTCAACCTCAGTGAGATCAAATGCTTTGACTTTGACATATTAGTAAGAATATGCAATGTTTGGCTTCTTGTGTTTGCCTAAGTCTTTTACATCCTGTCCCCCTGACTACCCTTATTCCCACAAATGCTAGGATTTCATTCATTTCATGGTTGAATAATATTCCAATCTGTGAATAAACTATATTTCTTTTTTTATTGAAAGAAAAAAAAAAGAAATTCCTGCCTCCTCCCAGCCTCCCATTACCCTCCCCCTCCTTCCACTCTTCTCCTCCTCCCTTCACTCCTCTCCCCCCCCCTCTCCAGTCCAAAGAGCAGTCAGGGTTCCCTGCCCTGTGGAAAGTCCAAGGTCCTCCCCCCTCCATCCAGGTCTAGGGAGGTGAACATCCAAACTGGCTAGGCTCCCACAAAGCCAGAACATGAAGTAGGATCAAAACCCAGTGCCATATTCTTTGGCTTCTCATAAGCCCTCATTGTCCACCATATTCAGAGAGTCTGGTTTTATCCCATGCTTTTTCAGTCACAGTCCAGCTGGCCTTGGTGAGCTCCCAATAGATCAGCCCCACTGTCTCAGTGGGTGGGTGCACCCCTCGTGTTCCTGACTTCCTTGCTCATGTTCTCCCTCCTTCTGCTCTTCATTGGGACATTGGGAGCTCAGTCCGATGATCCAGTGTGAGTCTCTGTCTCTATCTCCATCCATCGCCAGATGAAGGTTCTATGGTGATATGCAAGATATTCATCAGTATGGCTATAGGATAGGGTCATTTCATGTTCCCTATCCTCAGCTGCCCAAGGAGCTAACTGGGGACATCGCCCTGAGCACCTGGGAGCCCCTCTAAGTTCAAGTCTCTTGCCATCCCTAAGATGGCTCCCTTAATTAAGTTATGTGATTCCCTGCTCCTCTATCCAACCTTCCTTTCTCCCAATCATCCCGTTTCCCCAAGTTCCCCCCCCCATTCTCCCCTTCTTACTTTTCTCACCCCATCTCTCCTTACCCCCATCCCACCCCATCCCCAAGTTCCCAATTTTTTGACCGGCAATCTTGTCTACTTCCCATACCCAGGATAACAACTATATGTTTTTCTTTGGGTTTACCTTTTTATTTAGCTACTTTAGGATTACAGATTATAGACTCAATGACCATTATTTGTGGCTAGAAACCAATTATGAGTGAGTACATCCCATGTTCCTCTTTTTGGGTCTGGGATACCTCACTCAGGATAGTGTTTTCTATTTCCATCCATTTGCATGCAAAATTAGAGAAGTCATTGTTTTTTACCGCTGAGTAGTACTCTAATGTGTATATATTCCACACTTTCTTCATCCATTCTTCTATTGAAGGACATCTAGATTGTTTCCAGGTTCTGGCTATAACAAATAATGCTGCTATGAACATAGTTGAACAAATGCTTTTGTCATATGATAGGGTATCTCTTGGGTATATTCCCAAGAGTGGTATTGCTGGGTCCAGGGGTAGGTTGATCCCGAATTTCCTGAGAAACCGCCACACTGATTTCCAAAGTGGTTGCACAAGTTTGCATTCCCACCAGCAATAGATGAGGGTACCCCTTCCTCCACAACCTCTCCAGCAAAGGCTATCATTGGTGTTTTTTTATTTTAGCCATTCTGACAGGTGTAAGATGGTATCTTAAAGTTGTCTTGATTTGCATTTCCCTGATCGCTAAGGAGATAGAGCATGACCTTAAGTGTCTTTTGGCCAATTGAACTTCTTCTGTTGAGAATTCTCTGTTCAGTTCCGTGCCCCATTTTTTAATTGAGCTAATTAGCATTTTAAAGTCTAGTTTCTTGAGTTCTTTGTATATTTTGGAGATCAGACCTTTGTCTGTTGCAGGGTTGGTGACGATCTTCTCCCAGTCAGTAGGTTGCCTTTTTGTCTTGGTGACAGTGTCCTTTGCATTACAGAAGCTTCTCAGTTTCAGGGGGTCCCATTTATTCAATGTTTCCCTTAATGTCTGTGCTGCTGGGGTTATACATAGGAGGCGATCTCCTGTGCCCATCTGTTGTAGTGTACTTCCCACTTTCTCTTCTATCAGGTTCAGTGTGTTCAGATTGATATTGAGGTCTTTGATCCATTTGGACTTGAGTTTTGTGCATGGTGATAGATATGGGTCTATTTTCATTCTTCTACAGGTTGACATCCAGTTGTGCCAGCACCATTTGTTGAAGATGCATTCTTTCTTCCATTGTATGCTTTTAGCTCCTTTATAAAAAATGAGGTGTTCATAGGTTTGTGGGTTAAAATCCGGGTCTTTTATACGATTCCATTGGTCAACTTCTCTGTTTTTATGCCAATAACACACTGTTTTCATTACTGTAGCTCTGTAATAGAGTTTGAAGTCAGGGATGGTAATGCGTCCAGAAGTTTCTTTATTGTATAAGATTGTTTTCGCTATCCTGGTTTTTTGTTTTTCCATATAAAGTTTATTATTGTCCTCTCAAGATCTGTGAAGAATTTTGATGGGACCTTGATGGGGATTGCATTGAATCTATAAATTGTGTTTGGTAGAATTGCCATTTTTACTATGTTGATCCTCCCAATCCAAGAACAAGGGAGATCCTTCCATTTTCTGGTATCCTCTTCGATTTCTTTCTTCAATGTCTTAAAGTTCTTGTCAAATAGATCTTTCACTTCCTTGGTTAGAGTTACCCCAAAAATATTATGCTGTTTGTGGCTATCATGAAAGGTGAAGCTTCTCTGATTTCCGTCTCTGCTTCCATATCCTTTGTGTATAGGAGGGCAACTGATTTTTTGGAGTTGATCTTGTATCCTGCCAAATTACTAAAGATGTTTATCAGCTGTAAAAGTTCTTTGGTGGAGTTTTTGGGGTCGCTTATGTACACTATCATATCATCTGCAAATAACAAAAGTTTCACTTCTTCATTTCCAATTCGAATCCCCTTGATCCCCTTATGTTGTCTTATTGCTATTGCTAAAACTTCAAGCGCTATATTGAAGAGGTATGGAGAGAGTGGACAGCCCTGTCATGTTCCTGATTTTAGTGGGATGGCTTTGAGTTTCTCTCCGTTTAATTTGATGTTAGCTGTCGGCTTGCTGTAAATAGCTTTTATTATATTTAGGTATGACCCTTGTATCCCTAATATCTCCAAGACTTTTATCATAAAGGGATGTTGAATTTTGTCGAATGCTTTTTCAGCATCTAATGAAATGATCATATGGTTTTTTTCTTTCAGTTTATTTATATGATGGATTACATTGATAGATTTTCGTATGTTGAACCAGCCCTGCATCTCTGGGATGAAGCCTACTTGATCATAATGGATAATTTTTCTAATGTGTTCTTGGATACGGTTTGCCAGTATTTTGTTCAGGATTTTTGCGTCGATGTTCATGAGTGAGATTGGCCTGTAATTCTCTTTCTTGGTTGAGTCTTTGTGTGGTTTTGATATCAGAGTAACTGTAGCTTCGTAAAAGGAATTTGGCAATGCCTCTTCTGTTTCTATATTGTGAAATACATTAAGGAGTATAGGTATTAGGTCTTCTTGGAAGTTCTGGTAGAATTCTGCATTGAAACCATCTGGTCCTGGGCTTTTTTTGGTAGGGAGGTTTTTGATAACAGTTTCTAATTCTTCGCGATTAACAGATCTATTTAGGTTGTTCACCTGTTCCTGGTTTAACTTTGGTATATGGTATTTATCTAAAAAAGTGTCCATTTCTTTTACATTTTCCAGTTTTGTGGCATACAGGCTTTTGTAGTAACATCTAATGATTCTCTGAATTTCCTCTGTGTCTATGGTTATGTCCCCCTTTTCATTTCTGATCTTATTAATTTGCATATTCTCTCTCTGCCATTTGATTAGTTTGGATAGGGGTTTATCAATCTTGTTGATTTTCTCCAGGAACCAGCTTTTTGTTCCATTGATTCTTTGGATTGTTTTCTGTGTTTCTATTTTATTGATTTCAGCCCTCAGTTTGATTATTTCCAGTCTTCTACTCCTCCTAGGTGAGTCTGCTTCTTTTTTTTTAGAGCTTTCAGGTGGGCTGTTAAGTCTCCAATGTGTGCTTTCTCCGTTTTCTTTAAGTGGGCACTTAGTGCTATGAGCTTTCCTCTTAGGATATAAACTATATTTCGTAATCCAGTGTTCAGTTGATGGATATGTCATCTTATATTAGAAATATGTATAAATTGACCAGTCTGGCACATTAAGACAAGTAGGGACAGTGGAAAGAGGCCACATAAATCTAGGTATTTTCACAATGCTCAATTTCTTTAAGATGAGAAAAATAAGTAAATACAATCTAAATTCAACTTGAACTAATCATCACTTACCAATACAGCCATATAGTGCAATTTTTACTATTTTCTATGACAATAAAGTTTCAAGGGTTCAAACAATTATTATATTTAATATGAGAATATCAAATATCATGCAATCTATTTTTATCATATTCAACATACACTCTATTCAGATCCTTCCCAACCTCCGATACCCCCAATTTCATGTCCTTTTTATTAATAGCACACTGAGTCAAATTTTTGTTGCCTATACATACTTACATACATACATGAATACATACATACCTATTCACACATGAATATATATGCATGTATGTAGTCATGGTTGTGGGACATCTATTGAAGAATGGTGACTTTGCAGAGGTCATAGCCTTACAGAAGACTGTCTTTCCCTTCCCCTGAAGCAGTCAAGTCTAAATAGCACCTCACTTAGATGTTCAGGCTTGTGAACCTTTCTTTCTATATGCTGGATTGTTGACTGTTAGGAAATAGACCAGCATTAACTCTGTTGATATTTTATGGTCAGCACTGCAGCTAGAATGAGAAAGGAAAAGTAGTGTTTATCAAATAACTTTCTATTTTCCTAAGTTTAAGAGGTTTTCAAATACTCCTCTGAAACAAAAACAAAACAACAAACCCACTTTTTTCCTTAATACGTGGAGACTACATTTTCACAGAATGGACACAAGCTATTGTCTTACAGTTGTCCTAAATGTCTGAACAGTCTTTGAAATTGCTTTTAACTGATTATTAATTTATCATTCCTGTTTATTTACTTTTATGTGTGTAGATGTTTTTTCCACATGTATGTCTGGTTGTCACACATGCTTTCAGAGGCTAGGAGATGGCATCAGATACCATGGAACTAGGGTTACATGGTTCTGAACAACCATGTGGGTGCAGAGAATTGAACACCATTCCCCTAGAAATGCAGCCAGTGATAGCCACTGACCCATCTCTCCAGGCAAAAATTTATTTCGTAAATCTCTTGAGCTTTAATTTTCAGCATATTTTGTAGGTAGGCTTGCTTTCACATTGGCTGTGGCTGAAAATGCTTTAGTCTTAGAATGGTAAAGGAGACTGGAATGATGGCTTTTAGGTTGTAGACACTTACTAAAATAAAGTATTGCCCCAAATATTTTGTGGTCTTCTAAATCTTTTTTTAAACTTTTTTACATTTTTCATTCAATTATTTACACTTCCTTCCCTCCTCCCAATCCCCTCCGCTCTCCCACACCCCGCTCCTCCCTCTCCCACCCTGTTTGAGAGAGGGCAGGGAACCCTGCCCTGTGGGAAGTCCAAGGTCCTCCCTCCTACACCCAGGCCTAGGGAGCTATGCATCCGTATAGACTAGGGTCCCCAAAAGCCAGAACATGCCATAAAAACAAGTCCCAGTGCCTTTATCAATGGCTTCTCAGTCAGCCCCTATTGTCAGCCACAATCAGAGAGTCCAGTTTGATCACATGCTCATTCAGACCCAGTCCAGGTGGTTTTGGTGAGCTCCCATTAGATCAGGCACACGGCCTCAGTTGGTGGACCAACCCCTCGCAGTCCTGACTTCCTTGCTCGTCTTCTCCCTCCTTCTGCCTTTCAACTGGACCTTGAGATCTCAGTCCATTGCTCTGATATATTTTTACACAAGTCCTTGTGTGTGTGACTTTGTCTATGACTGCTGATCCAGAGCATAGTACACCATTCAGCATCCTCTGCCAGTAGAGACCAAAAGATACATTCCCCTTGGTTTATCAGGAGAATATGGCAGTACTATGGTTTTTCTTAATTTCTGCACAATCTTTGACTCTGGTAATTTTGCCATTTAATCTCTTCAGTAACTGGTAAAATAAATAAAATACATCACAATCTATAGTAGTAATCAAACACATACTCTTGAATACTGACATTTTATTCCTAGTCCAGGATCCACAATGTCACAATCAGCAAACAAGACCAAGAAGGAAGCTTCCAAAGTCTTGCGACTGAGTTTAATCTAAACTACAACCTTGATTTCTACCTAATGCCAGCTGAAATTCTAAAAGTAGTCCTTACTAATGGTCTTGGTGAGTGCCAAATGAGTATAACCCAACGATCTTGACAGCTGCCTTGGCAAAGACTTCAGCCTTAATTATTTACCAATCCTCTGGGTGTTTGAGAGGACAAAGTATGACCAGATTCTACAGACTGTGGAAATCTATTTAAATCAGTGTTTCTCAACCTTCTTAATGCAGCAGCCCTTTAATACAGCAGCAACCCTCATGTTGTGGTGCTCCCCAACAATTAAATTATTCTCATTGCTATCTCATAATAGTAATTGTTCTACTGTTATGAATTGTAATGTAAATATCTTTATTTTCCAATGGTCTTAGCCAACCCCTCCCAAGGAAGTCTCAAACCAATAGTTGAGAACTGCTGATTTAAAGTTTTAAGATCAAGGAAGAATCAAAAAGATGAAGAGTGGTCAGTGAGCAAGCGACTGATGCAAGCAAATATCAACAAAGGAAGATTTGTTTAGGAGACACTGTTATTGATGTTGGTGAGTGTATATGAAGACAGAGATAAAGGGGAATCTGAGTTAAGAATTAAATGAATTCTCTGTTCACAGGCTTCACAAACACTTAGGAAGCAAAGCTCATGCCAAATATTTAAGGAAAATCAAGTTGTTTATTTATTTATTTTGTAGTTTAATATAGTGGTATCTCCTGATCTCAACCATGTTTGCCTTAAGAATGAATATAATAAGAAAACAATGAAAAGTAATAAGAACGAGGTCCTAGAATTGTCAAAATGTCCCAAGGAGCTGTTTCATAGCTCATATTTGGAGCAATCTTGGCTTACAATGGGAATCAAATGGACAATAATATCTAAATTGGAGAGTGACTGGAACAATAGTAATTCCAGTGTCAGTTTATAGAGTCTACTGAATCCCATTCTGTATGTGCCCAGAAAAAAAGAAACAATCATGTATTCAATCTATAACAGGAATCCAGAACCAACTAGACAGGTCAGTGTAAAATACATCTTTTCCACTAAATTTTTAAATGGATTGAATTATTCTCACTGAAGAGAACTTGTAGTTCTATATCACTTAAAGTTTAGTATTTTCTATGAAAATTCATAAGTGTAACATGATAATATCAACTTATTATAGAAAGTACTTTTCTGTAATTCATCTAAATCAGGTAGTATTTGGAGTGACGACATTTCTATAACATCTCACAAGTATACTGTCAATAGTTCTCTTTGTGACCATATGAAGATTTCCCTCTTTTTTTATTTTTTTTGAAGATTTCCCTCTTATAATGATTTCCACACCGTCACTTTGAAGTTAGGATTTGTGAATGAAGTAAACCCATTTAGAACTATTAGCAACAAAACTCCTATTTTCAAAAGCCATGAAAAGAATAGAGACACTTAGGGACTTAGCCATTCAGAAAACCAATGTGATTTTTCTCACTTTTGTTGTGAATGAAATGTCAAGATTCTGACCTTGGTAGCCAAAACCGTTGTAAAAATTTCATGACATTTTTAACAGATAATGAGGAAATAAGAAATAGACAGGGAAAGATTAAAATTTGAACACTGACAGCACTTGAAAAAGCCAAATTTAATTCATTTAAAAGAACACATTGCTGTATAGCCTCAAAATTTCTAGCACTTTACAATGAAAACTACAAATTTATATTTTTTACACAAGTTATTCCAAAAATTAAAAGCTTATTACATTAACTAATCCTCTCATTTGTGTTCTGTCAATAATAAATTTATGATTACCTTAGCCTATGATGTGTCATTTGTAAATGTGAGTGTAGAAGACAGTTCAACATAATAGAATCACATTACTAGACTAGATATGATAGAAGTTTAAATTCAAACACATTTTCTTTATAAATCCTGAGGGCCCATAAGGAGGCTTGTACAACTTACATGTATGTATTCATTCAAAGATATATATGAAAAGAACACAAGAGTAAGTGTGAACTGGGCATGAAACCAGTGGCTATGAAATGAATGGCATTAAAAAGAACTGTATTAAAAACAGGTCCTGGACATTAAGAAAGGAAAAAGTTCAGTCTGCAGCCATGTCTGTCTTTAGGGGTATAGAGAGGAACAATAGGACACAGAGTGCAGGTACTTTCAATTTAGACGGATGTGTTTTAGTATGATGTCCACAGTTGACTTTCATAGAGTATTGATATTTTTGAATTGATTTTAATAGACAAAAATAAATTTAAAATAATTGATATTGATATTTACCCTCCAAAAATCACAATGAAATATGAGGGACTTTTATAATTTAGAAGTGTCCTATGTCATTAATTACGACAAATGGGTTTCTTCTTATTGAAAATAGATTATTATCTCATACAATATATCCCAATGACATTTTCTCCTTCCTCCTCCTCTTCCTAGCTCGTGAACCACTTCCCCACTTAACTCCCAGACCCACTCCCCCTCATTTTCCTCTTCAGAAAAAGAGCAGAGCTCCAATAGACAATGTCAACAGGACAAACAGTATACAATAAAACAAGGTAAAAGCACTCATATTGAGGCTGGACAAGTCAAACCAATAGGAAAAGGGATTCTTTCAGTATTTGTAATTTATGTCACTATTCCATGGAAACTTATTAGAAATAAAGCAAACTACTTCTGTTCTTTATTACTGCATGTGATGTGATACTATTGGCAGGGTTAAGAAGAAGTGCAGCTACATCAGATTCAGGGACCAGAGGTAATGAGATGATGGAGTATTTTAGTGTTTCTTTTAAAATAACATCACTGAGACACACTCTGGTTTCTTTTCAGGTGACCGTATGCTCAGAGCCTTATGTAAACTGATGGAAAGCATGAGCAATGTCACAGAATTCATTCTCCTGGGCTTGACTCAAGACCCAGATCTGCAGAAACTCTTATTTATTGTGTGCTTAGTAATCTATGTGATTACACTGGCAGGTAACACGCTCATCTCAGTCACCATCTTCATCAGTCCACCCCTTTCTACTCCCATGTACTTTTTTCTGTCCTACTTGTCCATCATAGATGGTTTCTACTCTTCTTCCATAGCACCCAAAATGATCTATGACTTAATTTCTGAGAAGAGCACTGTATCATTCAATGGCTGCATGACCCAGCTTTTTGCTGAGCATTTTTTTGCAGGAGCTGAAATCATCTTGCTGATTGCCATGGCTTATGATCGCTATGTAGCCATCTGCAAGCCCTTGCACTATATGACCATCATGAACCGTTCTGTGTGTGTTTCCTTGGTGGGAGCTGCTATAACTTTGGGATTCATCCATGGAGGAATACAGATTTTATTTATTGCCAAGTTACCATTCTGTGGCCCCAACACCATCAACCACTTTATGTGTGATTTAATACCACTCCTCGAGTTGGCTTGCACTGATACTCACATTCTTGGGCCCCTGATTGCTGCCAACAGTGGGTCACTGTGTTTCCTTACTTTCTCTATGTTGGTTGCTTCCTATATAGTCATCCTTCACTCCCTGAGGAATCACAGTTCAGAAGGTCGTCGCAAGGCCCTGTCTACCTGTGCTTCTCATGTAACTGTCGTTGTCTTATTCTTTGTACCTTGTTCATACCTGTACCTAAGACCTATGACTTCCTTCCCCACTGACAAAGCCGTGACTGTATTTTGTACTCTGGTGACACCTATGTTGAACCCTTTAATCTATACCCTCAGAAATGAAGAGGTCAAAAAGGTTATGAAGAAGCTCTGGGGTCAAATGTGCAAAGCTGGTGATCCATAAGCCTGGTGATTTGTGTTTTTAAAAACAATGTCTGATGCTGTTTCTTGGATATTTGTTCTCCTTAAATTAATAAAACTTAAGATAGTTAATTTTCTTCTGCTTCAAAGTTTAATTGGCATAATTAATATGTATATTTATGATGTGGTTTCAATATAATAAACAAAGTCAGTATTCAAATCAGAATAGCAAGTTTATCAACCCTGTTAAAATTATTTGTCATCCACTTGCATTGAGACTCTTTAACTCCTCTGTTGTTCTTCATAAAATACATGACAAATTGTTGTGAGCATAGTCACCCACTGTATTTAGAACCGACTGTTGCTAAATAAGTGTAGTCTTGTTCCTGTTATCTAATTTCATCTTATTCTTCCTCTTTTCCAACCAGCCCAGTGTCTGTGACTATTTTACTCTCAACCTCAGTGAGATCAAGTGCTTTGACTTTGATATATTAGTGAGAATATGCATTGTTTGTCTTCTTGTGTTTGTGAAACAGTGTTTGTAAATGTGTGTGTCTTATTGCCCATACACACACACACACACACACACACACACACACACACACACACACAGGTATTCACTCTCATTTCCATTCAAATTCCAAATTCTATTTTGGGGAAATGAAGAAAACACTGTTTTAAGTACTTTTCCAGCCCACAAGACTGTTGTACATAAAAGTTTCAAGCATTGCTATTCTCTTTCCATTTCTTGGCATGTTTTCCACAAAATTTAAAACTGAACTTTTACTTTATTTCAAGTCTGTAGTCTTTCATTTCCTTGTCTAACATGAACCAAGCTCCAATTAACATCAGTTATTGTTCCTTGCATATTGTCTCTCCTTATTCTGGGCGTAGCCTAAGCACAAGTGCTCATCTGGGGGCAAGGAAACAGCATCAGGAAGGTGTAGATGCCTAGGCTGCTTTGTTAAGCTGAAGAATGAACACTTTACACCCAGGGTGTAGTCACCACCTTTTAGGCCAGCAGAGGCTTTACAAACTTTTTAGCTGTATCTAGTGTTATATATCAAAGAAGCAGTAATTGAAGAGTAGAGAGAAAAAATAAAAATGGTTGAAGAGTAAAGAAGTCATGGTGGTGAGATGTAGAGAGATCCGCAGGAAGGCTAACTTCAGACAGGATGTGTCATGAGTGCAGACGTGCTTCAATGTGTGGAGACACGGGAAATTCTTAGCAATGGGAGCAGACTTGCAACAGAGTATCTTGGATTTTTTGAATATTTATTTTTTATTTTATGTGTATGTGTTAGTGTCTGAATGTGTGCATGTGTACCACATATACGCCTGTTGCCTAAAGTGGTCAGAAGAAGGCTTTAGATTCTCCGGGAACCAGAGTTACAGGCAGCTATGAGTTGCCATTTGGGTGCTGGTAACTGAATCTAGGTCCTGTTGTGAGAGAAGTAAGTGCTTTTAACTTCCAAGTAATTTGTCAAGCATTAAAATGCCTTGTTTTGAGAGAAAAGACAATTATCATTTTCTGAGCGTTGAAAGGCAACATTCTCACGAGTACCAGGTCTCTTTAATTTTATTTTTGCATTTGTATTAATCATATATAAATGCGTTCGCATGTGGAAAAATCTCGTATTTTCTGTGTCTTGAAAATATGATGAATTTGATAGCATTTCTTCAATCATGTTTGATATACACAAACATAAACCACAATACTCAATAATTTTTCATATTAATATTATAGCATACACATATATATACACATACATGTATGATGCACATACATATTCATACACACATCTATATACATATAAACATATAATGCATACAATACACCTACACACATATATGTATAAATATACATATATACACCTGCATACATGTTCACATATACACATATATATTCATGTATATAACATATACATACACACACATACACACACACTGTTTCTTTGTTCATTTGTTTGTCATTTTATTTCTGGGTTTTTTTTTTTTTGGTTTTTCAATACAAGGTGTCTTTGTGTAGCACTAGCTGTCCTAAAACTTTCTTTGTAGACCAGCCTGGCCTTGAACTGAGGAATCTGTCTACCTCTGATTCCTGAGTACTGAGACTAAAGTTGTGTACTACCACAACCCAGCTTATTTCTGTTTTTTATTTCACCAAGGTCTGGCTATGTAACCAGGATGCTCTCAAACTTAAGATCCTCCTATCCCTACTCCTAAGTGCTGGTATTACAGTCATATACCAATATAACTAATTATATCTGTGTTCAACCTATTTTTTCAGTCGATATTGCTTTCCAGACCATCTCTGTTGGTGCACATAGACCTGATTTAATTTTCTTTGAATGACTATAAAGTAACTCATCATATCTAGTGTATATTATTAAAACATTCCCTACTTGATTGTTTATGTGTTGTTATTTTGTTATTGTTGTCTTGTCTATTTTTTGAGATTTGTTTATTATGAATACAGTGTTCTGCCAGCATATATGCTTATTTGACAGAAGAGGGCACCAGATCTCATTATAATGGTTAGGAGTCACCATGTGGTTTCTGGGAATTGAACTCAGGAACTCTGGATGAGAAAACAGTGCTTTTAAACTTTGGGCCATCTCTCTAGCACCCCTGTCCCAAAATCTATTATTTATTACCAAAAGAAAAAAAAGACAGTTCTGTGGTGAATACGGTTGTTTGTAATTCTGCACGTATATGCATGAGATTTTTGTTAAAAAAATACCTATAGGCAAATCAAACAGCTTGACTTCTGTATTTGATAAATATCATCAAATGGCTTTCTATACAACTATGTCACTAACAGAGTGTCAGATAGCTGCTAGTCCTCGTTCTTGGCAGTACTGACATTGTCATATATTTTAGTCTTAGGCTGAAGTTGTGCATCTTTGACAATATATATAAACTATAAAATATATTAATACTTTTAAAAAGTAGAAAATACTATCATTCACTGCAGCTTGAGTAGACAGAAAAAAGATAATGCTAAGTGGAAGAAACCATACATATCAAGGTAAGTAAGACACGATCTCACTTGGACTTTTGTCGATTATTCATGATCACTACAGCAATAAGCATAGGAACTAAGATGGAGAATCTGGCTTGTCTCCAGAGCCTAGCTCTTGGCCTGTCTGAACTAGTGTGAAAGCAATATTGCCAATGTCACAAAGGACGATGATGGATATGATCTGGTATGCCCACAAGACTCTTTATATGTGACTAAGCCTCAAGGATTTTCATATGTGCTTTTTCTTCCTTTTCTGTAGCTCAATTATCACACAGACCCAACTTGTCATGCCATTTAATGACAATGATACTGCTTTCGTATGTCTGGAAACTGCGTTAAAAGTTTTGTCTAGATCATTTGTTGAAATAACACTGGGAAACATAAATTGTCTTCACATATTTTCCAAGTTTATTGAGATATACACTTAATACCTTTAAAAAGTAGAAAACCCTGTCATAATGGGTTATAATTTCCCAAAAATAACTGATTGAGTTTTGAAACTAGATAACTTTGAAAATTCAATTGACCACAACAGGTGACATAGTTTTTTTTATTTCTAAACCAATAATGAAAATCCAGGTCATATATCTTAAACAGCAAGTCCATAATAAAACTGTGCAATTTCAGCCAAAAAGATTGTAAGCCCTAAAGCCTATGATGATGATAGGATGGATAACTGTAACAAGGTGATATTTGGGAGTGAAAACAGCAAACTTTAGTTGTTTCATTTAGAGAAATAGAGTCCCTGCTATTACCTTCCTTAGCACTCAGGTACTTAAAATTTCTGAGTGTGTGAAGAGCTTTCTCATGGCATCTTTCACCTCTTCATTTCTCAGAGTATAAATGAGTGGATTCAACATAGGTGTCAGAATACCATAAAATACTGCCATGTTTTTGTCTATAGGTAAAGTAGTTGATGGACGCATATAACTAAATATACAGGGCACAAAGAACAAAGCAACAACGGTGAAGTGGGCCCCACAGGTAGACAGAGCTTTCCGTCTACCCTCTGCACTGTGGGACCTCAAGGAGCGCAAGATGACAATGTACGAGGCTGCCAGCATGAGGAAGTTCAGCAGGCAGATCACACCACTGTTGGCCACCACCAGCAGGCCAATGACATGTGTGTTGGTGCAGGCCAGTTCCAGTAAAGGGTACAAATCACACACAAAGTGATTGATTACATTGGGTCCACAGAAGGGCAATTGAAGAACCAGAAAGAGCTGAACCAATGAATGCAGGAAACCACCCAGCCAAGCCACTGCCACCAGCACACCACAGAGGTGCTTGGTCATGGTGGTGGTGTAGTGCAGGGGCTTGCAGATGGCTACATAGCGGTCAAAGGCCATCACTGTGAGCAGAATGATCTCAACACCTCCAAGGAAATGAGCTCCAAAGAGCTGGGCCAAGCAGCCCTCATAAGAAAGAGTTGTCCCTTCATACAAGGAACCAGCAATGAGTTTAGCGGCCAAAGAAGAGGAATAGCAGGTGTTGATAAAAGATAGATTGGAAAGGAAAAAATACATGGGGGAAGCAAGGTTAGAGCTGAACGTGATAGTGACCACAATGAGCATGTTGCCACAAACTGTGACTGTGTAGATAATCAAGAATACCACAAAGAGAGTTCTTTGGACCTCTGGCCTCTGGGAGAGTCCCAGCATAAAAAACTCTGTAATATTGTGTGGTATTTCCATTGACTCCACGGGTACTGAGTGTGTAATTGCAGTGTCTCCTATGAAGTAAAAATAAACATATGTGAGAGAATTAACTCCAGGGGTTGGGAATGTTGCAATGTTTGTTTTGAATACTCCACTCTTCTCTTAACATGTGTCTTTCTAAAAACCTTAGACACATTTATTCTGTTATTCATTAAATGTTAGCATATGCCCTTTTCTTAACTGGGCACGAGTTATTAGCTGTAAATAATGTCTCATTATCCCAGTTTCTTTAGTTACAGCTTTGAATGAACTTTTTAGCCAGTAATTTTCTAGCTCCAAGTGAGATGCACCTCTGACCATTTTCATGGTCAATTTGATGGCATTTGAGAAAATATTTAAGCTCTCTGACAACCTCTGGTAATCCACTCCTTTCAAACGAAAGCATTCCACTAAGATTATTCAAGGATGCTTGCTTTCCTCTATGTCAGTCTGTCTGATGGTAAAGCTGGCTGATACTGAAGGAGGAGGAGGAGCAGGCGAGAAACCCAATGTGGAGATTTGCATGCCCCACTCTTCTCTTCTGTTCTTTTACTATTGTGCTTACCCATCCCAGGCTGTGGATGGCATATAAGAAGCCAATCTAATTTACTATCCCTGCTTCCATGTTTTATATTCTTCTGGGTTTTGCTTGTCTCGCCTTACTAAAATCCACCTAGTTAAGTCTGCTATTCCCTACAATGACTACAAGGCAGACCTGAAATTTGTAGAAACAATTTTCACCTCCTTGCAATAAAGTATAAACAGTGAAAAGAGACCTTTCTGATTAGCACATTTTTTTCTGCAAATTTAAAAAACAATCTTTTTTTTTTTTGCCTTGTCTTGCCCTTTAAGGCAAATTTTCTAGACAGAAGCCCAGACAGCAATGGCAGAGCAAACACCTGCATGAGCTTAGCCCTCCCCAAGATCTTTCCAAACTGCACTACATACATCAGATTATTTAACCCTCACAACATGCCCACAGAGTAAGTTCTCACCTTGTACAGGAAGAAAACAAGACACTGCATTCAACAACTGTGGGTTGTCTTGAGCCCATTCACTACACTCTATCTCCCCTAGCTTTTAGAGATTCATTTTGTTTTGTTTTGTTTTGTCTTGAGTAATACAAATAGAAAATTTGTGGCAGATATAAGACTTGCATCCAGGCAGTCCTGTCACAGTGTCTGTGGGCTGGACTGTGGACTGGTTGGTTGATATCTCTATATTTGAATCCTGCCATTGTCAATTGTTCTTAATGGATAATGGACAATTTTTCAAAGCCTCAGTGTTTTTACCTATAAAATAAAAGCAAGCTTGCTTGCAATTATTGTGTATCAATATTCAAAGCAGGGCTAACATTTTAAAATGAAAGAGATCTGGAACAGCCAAATGTTCAGAAAGGACATGAAAGCAGTGCATACTGTGTGATTATAAGAAGCTGGATGTGATCAATGTTCAATAAATAATATCTGTGACTGTTACTATGATCCAATATCATGAACAATTCTTAGTGTGACTAAAGGAATCAAGAAAGACAGAGTTCTGGCATTTCAAAGTTATATACATGAAATGTGAAAAGTACCTAATCTTTATTCTCAAACAGAAAAAGGGGTAAAAAAATCACTCTGAATTTTATAAAATATTGCTGAATAGTAAATTAATATGCAGCAAAATAAAAATAGCATGTTCATTTATCTCTGTGATTCATCTTTGTGACTGTAGAGAAAAGTATTCATTTAAAACTAGTTAAAAAAACAAAAACGAAAAATAAATAAACTCTCCTGTTTGGATTACCTATTCCATGTAACACAATAAAACCTCTACTAAAATTACCCCTGTGGTTTTTTCTGGATTTTTTTTGTTTTAAAAATAGATTATCAAGCCAGGCTTAGTGATGCATGCCTATAACTATCATAGTCAAGATACTGAGACAGGAGATTGCTGTGAGTTCAAGGGCTGCCTGAGCTACCCAATGAGATCCAGGCAAGCAAGGACTACATAGCAAGAACCTGTGTCTAAGTAAGTAAAATTTAAATTATAATGAAAATAGAATATATAAAACTTACATTGACTTGATCTGTGCACACCACAGGCGCTCCACAACTTTCTCATATCCCAACATCATAGACTAGTGAACCTGGAAAAGTTCATAAAGGATCTTCCAGGATAGCCCAGACATATGATCTCAAATTGATAATTTCATATTTCTTCTAATCTTAGATGAGAGTTAAATTATTTTTATAATGACACAAAGCAATTGTTATGAGTAAAGAAAAAACAACAAAGCAGATGTTATTAATTAAAGAAATTTGTCTTAGCTGAAAACTTCCTGCTACTATTGAAGTAAATGTAAAATAAAAAATGGGTCAGCCATTCATTTACAAATAGCCAAGAAATCATTCATCACCACTTCCCTTTTATTTGATGAAGAACAAAACTTTCAAAATCTCATCCTCTTGGTGGCTTTGAGACTCAGGAGAGCAGTTGTTTCAAAGTCGCTTAGGAGTTTTGAATTAGAAGCATGACTGGATAGTAGGTCTTTCTGCTGTTGTGCCCTGTCCATATAACCTTGAACTTTCTGCTTCATCTAGCTTTGTCAAGTCAGAATGGCAGTGCTGCTTAAGGCCAGGGAGTCAGGCATCACTGAAGGGTTAAGTGGCTTGGTCACCCTGCTTTATACAAAGAGTTTTCATCTACACAGTCTCAGAGAACACTCTTCCCCTTTGACTGAAAGGGGTTATTTTTAAGATGGAACTATGACAGGGGGATTTTTAGCCCCACATGCTCTCAGCCTCTCTGAGAGTGATGACCCCACCCTCACAGGATCAACTACTGTAGCAGCATTAGAAACAACTTCAGGTCACAAGTTGGGACAATGTGGAGACCATCTTTTAATTAATCCCTGTGAATACAGTTTGGTCTCTTAAGGAAGAAACTTCTCTCCTGCTTCTTAAGATGCCCAGCATCTTTCTAGTATCTAGAGAGTGAGTTCACAAAGTGCCATAAAGGAATCAAAGTTTGGATATTTCAGAAACTGAAGGTCAGCCTAGTCTACAGAGCTAGTTTCAGCACAGGCAAGCTTAGGCAATGAAGGACAGAAAACTGGTGAAGATGTAATTGAATGAGGAGATTATATTCCAGCCCCAGCAAGCAGCAAAACTTGGCATATTTGTCCATGTGGTTCTGGCTTTAGAGTCAAAGATAAAAGAAACAAGTCATGAAATTTGCCTCTATGCCTAAGGAAAGCTGCTGAAGCCAGGAATGTGGCAGGGTGTCCTTGAACAGAGGCCTAGAGAGGTCGTTTCATGAAGCTGTGAAATTGAAGCCTGGATCGCTTTGGAGACCCCAAGATGTTAGAGATGCGCAGCATGCAGGTTGAAGTATCAGAGACTAAAGGATGCAAGTGCATCATCCAGCGTGGAGAAACAGGTTACTAATCCTCAACAAAAACCACTCTGCTCATCACAGACACTAAGTATCTCAGGCTGTGGGAGATCCCTCTTAAACACAGGTGAGGAAGACAAAGATTGCCCCTCCATATTCTTCAGTTTAGGGTGAACTCTTAAAAAGGAACTGAGCTGTGGTATAATCATTTAATCTGATAATCGTGAGTATGGATATAGGCATACATTTACATATTCATGCAATTTTTTTGATTTTTAATTTAAAATAATTTCTTTATTGATTCTTTGGGAATTTCATATCATGTACCCTAATTCCACTCACCTCCCAGTACCCCCATATCCTCCCCTCACCCCTACAGCAATCTCCCCAAATCTTTAAAAGTCGAACCAAACCAAACACACAGACAAAAAGAACCCTCTTCAGTACTTCATCTTTCTCATCTCTCTAACACTTCTTCATTGGCGGTGGTAGCTTTGGGAGCCATGGTGAGTCACACAGTGTACACTTTTGTCCAATCAGCTTTACTTGCAAATCTTCATTGCAATGAATCACTGATCTGGTTCAAGGCCTCTGGTGTCTGGCACACCGTCGTCACTGGGTTCTCACTGGAACTCCGGGTTATCCCACAGCTGCTCCGAGTCATAGAGATTCTTCAGGTATTTTTCCACAGGACCAGTCCTTTCACAAGCTCCAGCAGGTCCCAAATTGGGTAGATGTTAGAGTGGGCCAGCCCCAGGTCCAGCTGTGGGCCTAATCTATAACTGAGCTGGTCAGTCCAGGCCCTCAGGGCCTCCCAAGTCAGGCCAGCGTTGGAGACAGCTCTCCTACACCCATATCATTAGGGTCAGTTCTCCCTTGCCTGTGGTGAGGGGTGGAGTCATCTCTCCTGAGTGCAGGGGCCAGATCTCCTATGAGGGTCAACACCAGCTTTCTTGCTACAGTGTCCATCAAGAGGCAGGCTCAGCTTTCCCAGATCCAGCAAAGGGTGGGGATGGCTCAACATGGTCCTCTGATTCCATGATGCATGGTTCCTATGACCCCACCTGAGGTGACACAGGCCACAGACACAAACACAGATCCCAGTTGCTGCTGAACCATGGACCAAAACATGGCCCTCTGGGCTGCAACCTGGGCCTGGACAATATCTTGGCTCCAGGTGGAAGGACAGGCCACTAAGATCAGGATGTCTTTGGCAGCAGTGTGATCCCCAGCTACCAACAAGGCCACAGGTTGCAGCCCCAACCCTGAGCTTCCATATGATCTTTGGTGGCAACGTGGACCTTGGATTTCACAAAGACCTCAGCAGTGTAGCAACTACATTGGGACCGTGGACCCAGACATGGTCCTTGGCAGTGGCTAGATCTGAATCTCACCATGGCCCCTGTGGCAGTTTGACATGGCCCCAGCAGCAGTATGGCCCTCAGACGCTAGCATGGCCCCAGACGTCAAGCATCTTCATGGCCTTCAATGGTCACAGGAGCCTTGGATATCAACCCAGATCCTGGCTAGAGAGAACCACAAACCTAGACATCCCCCACCAGCCACAACTCTGGCATGGAGTCACCATGACATTGGGTATGTGCCACTCAGATCTATATGGCCCCGGATGTAGCATGGTCCTTGGACAGCAACATGGATTCAGGTGACTAACCTGACCTCAGGAATCCCACATGACCCTTGGGGAAAACAGAAGCCAAGGGCATCAACTTAGACATTGGCTGCTATTGGGCCATGGACCCAGACATGACCCTCGGCAGCAGCCAGATGACCACAGGGAATTATAGGCCACACAAATCTGTGTGGCCCTGACTGTAGCATGATTCCCAGACTCCAACAGCACCACAGGTTGGAACCCAGACTCTGGACTTCTACATGGGCCCTAGTGGCAACATGGGCCATGAACTTGAACACAGACCCTAGCTGTGGGTAGGAATACAGAATTCATATTTTTTATAGGACCTGAGTAATTGTCAGAATTTTGGGATAAGTAGCTAGCACCTGCGTGCATTCTTGCAGTTTTATCCTGAAATTTTGACAGTTGCTCTTAGATCCCATACAAAATATGAATTCTTATATCAATGATTTATTTCCCCACTATAACTTGTGTTCTCCACTTAAAATTTCTCATTTTCTCCAGAGATTCTTCATGGCATTTTTCACTTCTGCATTTCTCAGAGTGTAAATGAGGGGGTTAAACATGGGTGTCAAAATACAATAAAAAACAGCTACGATTTTGTCTATGGACAGAGTAGATGATGGCCTCATGTAAATAAATATACAGGGCACAAAGAACAAAGCAACAACGGTGAAGTGGGCCCCACAGGTAGACAGAGCTTTCCGTCTACCCTCTGCACTGTGGGACCTCAAGGAGCGCAAGATGACAATGTACGAGGCTGCCAGCATGAGGAAGTTCAGCAGGCAGATCACACCACTGTTGGCCACCACCAGCAGGCCAATGACATGTGTGTTGGTGCAGGCCAGTTCCAGTAAAGGGTACAAATCACACACAAAGTGATTGATTACATTGGGTCCACAGAAGGGCAACTGAAGAACCAGAAAGAGCTGAACCAATGAATGCAGGAAACCACCCAGCCAAGCCACTGCCACCAGCACACCACAGAGGTGCTTGGTCATGGTGGTGGTATAGTGCAGGGGCTTGCAGATGGCTACATAGCGGTCAAAGGCCATCACTGTGAGCAGAATGATTTCAGCTCCTCCCAATAAATGAGCCACAAAGAACTGGGCCAAGCAGCCCTCAAAAGAGATGGCTCTTCCCTCATGCAGGGAGTCAGCAATGAGTTTGGGTGTCATACAAGAGGAATAACAAGTATCAATAAAGGACAAATATGAAAGGAAAAAATACATAGGGGAGCCCAGGGTGGGACTGAAAATGATTGTGATAATTATAAGTAGGTTGCCTCCAATAGAGACCAAATAGACAAACAGAAAAATCACAAACAACATCCCCTGCACCCGGGGGTTCTGGGAGAGTCCCAGAATGAAAAATTCTGTGATATTGCGTGGATTATCCATGAAGTCCCAGCTGCATCCAGAGACTTACCTGGGAAGTTCAGCTACTGTCTCTTTGAAACATTTCAAGAGATTGGGGGCTGGAGGAAAACAGTTTTTATGGAAGATAATTAATCTAAATTCTAGATCCCTTATTAAAACCAGTTAGTAATGTAAATTGAGTTATTTCCAGATAGTTATTTTAAATAAGTGTAAAGTAAAATATATACCTGTCAACTACTGCAATTTTTGCTTGGGGCATGTAAGAAACAGTTCTTTTTAGTGTGTGTGTGTGTGTGTGTGTGTGTGTGTGTGTGTGTGTGTGAGAGAGAGAGAGAGAGAGAGATGCATGCATGCATGTATGGTTGTTCACCTGTCTGTGCAGAGGTTGACGTCGGTGTCTTTCTCAGTCACTCCCCATCTTATGTTGAGACAAAGTCTCTCTCATTTGGACCCAGAGCTTTCAGAGTCAACTAATCCAGTTAGACAACTTGCCCTGATGATACTGAACTCTCTTCCTCCTGCATGCTGTGGCATGATATGGCATGCTGTGGCAACATCTGCTAGTTTTTACTAAAGTGATAGGAATCTGAGTTATGGTCCTCACACTCACATAGGAAGCACTTTTCCTGCTGGGTCATCACCTGAGTTCTCATTTTTTTATTTTAATGGGGTTTTGTTTGTTTGATTGGTTGTTTGTTTGGTTGGTTGGTCTGTTTTTATTTTTTTTATAGACAGGGTTACTCTGTATAGACTTGGTATAATAAGTATAAAATATTCTGGTACACACTGTTTAGGTGAAAGTCAATGAAACCATAGAATATTTAGACCTTTATACAACCAGGTACTTTTTCATTTTAAATAAAGCAAATTTCTTCTTAGAATAGTTTTGAAAGACAGAGAAGGGTAAGATACCAGTGAGAAATCTTCCTCAAGGGAATAAAGTGGAGATTGGTAGAATATCACACCTGGCATCCTCCTCTTGCCTCTACACACCTACACATACATGTATGAATATACCATACTAATACATATGCAAACAAGCACACATGTGCATGCACACAGAGAGAGAATACCTTCATTATGCAGTCATTTATTCTTGTATTAATTCTAAAATATTCCACAAACCATTACCAAGGACCAACCATCCTCAGTTTTTGATGAAGGTCAATTCTTGAAATGAGCTAAAGCTCCAGTAATATCATAGGCACTCTCTTCTACCTTATCACTCAGACAAATTCTGGCTCAGCCGTAAACATGGTAGTCATAGTGACATTAGTCAGTCATCCAATCATATCATTACCCATTTTAATTTCCTAAAGCTCTCTTTACCATTGAAATAAAATTCCAGCATTCTGGCCCCCTCACTAGGCTGTTGTTTTTGTTGGTGGTGTGCCCATATTATTCTTCAGCATCCATTCTTGAACACTGCCATGTGTTACAGTCACCCCATACTGCTCTAACTCCCTAAGTTATCCTCAGTCATAATTTTCCAAATACAGTATTTGAGAAATGACCCTGGCCTTATATAACCTTTCTATTCTAGCAGATTTCTTTAAAACTGGGTGCCAATACCATTCATCTCTGTAAGAAATTTAATCTCTTACCCTATATTATAAAGCCACAATGCTCCTTTAGTAGTCAGGTGTATCTCCATTCTCGCACTTTGTATTCTGTGGATCATTAAAACACAAGGAATTATTTGCATTAAAATATCTATATTGCCAGATCTCCAATGGTTCGTAATGAAATAGATGCTGAATGACTGAAAACAAAAACCAAAAGATTTAGGAAACTTAATAAAAGCAGAAATTAAGCAATTTAGACCTTCTTAGCAAAATTCTTTTTCATCCTGACATAGCAAGTGACAAAATCAAATGCATTCCTTCCACATCGTCTGGTCTTCCTTCTCCTGATTGACTGTTGCAGTCATTAAATGCCTATCTGGGATTAAAGAAAGTTCCCACAAGGAGAGAGATCCAGTGAGAAGTTACAGTTTACTATTTTCTTTTCTGGCTTGGAAATCTATCATAGTCTAAGCAACCCTGTTCACAAACCGAAAAAAAGAAAAAGAAAAGAAAAAGGATTTCATCCATGTTTGAGCTTCAGGAAACCACTTAGGTTATCACGTCCCAGTTTTTCCCTTAAAAGTCCATAAAGGAAAGGGTTTTTAGGATTGGGATGGCTTTTTTTTTATTTGTCAACTTGTCTACAACTGGAATTAGCTAGAAGCCAAATGTCTGTGCACAGCTGTAAGGGATTATATTTCTTAATTAAATCATTTAAAATGGGTAAACTTACTTCTACTCAGGATCTTTGAGGTGAGAAGATTAAACCAAATCTTTTGAGGCAGGAAGATCCACACAGAAGAGGTAATCTTGCTCTCTCTTTGCCTGCTTACTCTCGCTCTCACTGGCAAGTCTATTTCTTCCTTGGCATTTTAGAGCCAGCTTCTTCAGAATTCCAGCATACACTAAAACCAACTGAAATATCCAACCTTGTGGACTGAACAGTTGCTGGATTCTTGGGCTTTCCATCAACACACAGTCATTGTTGACGACCTGGACCACAGTGTGTAAACCATTCTAATATCCCATGTATATATGGGGATATTAGAATTGGATACATATGCACGTATGTATAGTTATGTATATGTGTGTGTGTGTGTGTGTGTGTGTGTGTATACACAGAGAGAGAGATTCATTCATTCTGTAATTTTTATTACTGTAGAGCAGTGGTTTTTAGTCTTCCTAATGCTGCAAACCTTTACTAAGTTTAAGTTTCTCATGTTGTGATGACACCCAGCCATAAAATTATTTTTGTTACCATTTCATAACTGTGATTTTGCTACTGTTATGAATCATAATGCAAACGTCGGTGTGCAGGATATCTGATATGCAACTCCCAAAGGAGCTACAACACACAGACTGAGAACCACTGTTCTAGAGATCACTGATCAAGACAATGGTAATCTTACATAACCGTTTTGATTCTTAAAGGTCAAAAATTTGAATCAGAATGATGAAGTAGCCATTTCAAGTCACTTGTCCCAGACAGTTTTGAAGGGTCACATAAGAAAATATAGGAGCACACTGTGGCCACCAAAAACCTTCCAAACAAAATTAAGTTGTTACTTGTTATTAACTCGTCTGTCTCATTTCTAAATTTAAACTTTATATCAAGTATAAAAGACAATTTCAGAAACTTCAGTAAAAATTTAGAGAGAAAAGTAAACCTAGAGTTATTTTAATAGCCAAAGAGGGGAGCTGGGGAGTGAACTCAATCAGTAAAACGCTTGTAGTGCAAGCATGAGGACCTAAGTCCAGCTCTCTGCCATCCATGTTAAAAGATAAACAGCACACATCTGCAACTCTAACACTGGGAATAATTCTAACATGAACCTCTGCCTTTCACAAGAACATGTACTCATGTGTGTGCACATGCACACATACACACACACACAATTCAACACATATATACCACACAATTTTCAATTATGTTGTTGCATTATAATATAAGAACAAACATAAAATAGAACTAAGCAAAAAGTTATCAGCAATAGAGAAAAACTTACTTGTGGTGAATATTGAAAGTCTTAACTAATAATTTTATCCTTGTGCTGAAGGCTTGAAATTTTCTGAAGTTTCAGTTGTAATTTTGGGCTCTGACTATAAAAGTAGTTCCCAACATGCTTCATGTTACAACATAGTCTCATCTTGGCTACAGATGCCCTACACCCTGGACTGTGCTTTTCTGGCTCTCTGAAGCCAGAAGTAAGAAGAGAATTGGGGGAATATATGGCTGTTCTTCCTCCCTAAAGATCCTGCCCTGAAGCCCAATGTTTTACTTCTTGGATTAAGTCACTAATAGATGATCAACCAGAAGAGGAGCAATGTCACTCTGTTTTCATTCCTGTTCTGAAAACCAGAGTAAGTTGAAGATGTCTTTCCTAGGTGTCTGAAATGAAGACCCAACTCTTAAAAGAAAACAGTCTCTTCCACCTCCCAAGCTGGAAAAAGTTGGCACTAAACCAGCAATTTAAGCACAATAGTCCTTTGAGGCCCTGTCTTGGCCATAGCCCAGGTGTGATAATATAGAGAAGTGGACAAAGTCTGAAAGAACTTGTGACCCCAGATTTTCCAGCTTTGCAAAGTCACACTTTACCATCCAAAAAAAGTTCAGTGCCCAGTCTTAGATGCCTGTGGGTTCATTCTCACCCAGATCTCTATTCCTAGCTTTTCTCTTTGGGCAAATAATTCAACTTGTATCCTTGTGTCTTGAAACAAGTCCTGAAGAGACACCTACTTTTCTGCTGCCTTCACTTTGAGCTGGCAAAACAATAAGAAACAAATATTTGTGGTTTATTTCAAACCAGTATTCTTATTGTAGCCTCTCAGGTAAACTAAGAATGTACATTGCATGAATGCCTGAAACTACCAAAAGATGTCATGGTGATACACATGCTGGCAAAGGTATATAGCAAAAGGATCTCTTAAACCATTCAGACCTACTTCGTGAGACACAACTCATTTATGTTATGACCAAAATAGCAAAGAACACATTGCTAGGTAGATCATAGGCACAACTGCAACACAACTCCTGTACCTAAGGCTCAGAGATCATTGTAGAAGAGGGAACCTATAAGAGTCAGAGAAGCAGGGAGTTTGTTATGAGGTTGTCTCCTAGAAATGTCAAAAATTACAACCATCAAGTCTTACCCTTCATGGCTGCCTAAACAAAGCTGAACAAAAATGACACCAATGGACATGCCAGCATGGAAGAGGGAAAGCTTACTAGGCTTCAACCCTAGACAAAGAACTGCAGGCAACTAAGGAATGCTGAGAGTGGGAGAAATAGTCTTTGCTCAGGAAGAGCACACCAACTTGTTATCCAAAACCAAATGGTCAGCCCTGAAAACATATAAATACAATTAACATTTATATAGGCGGAATGGGCTGTATTTATTTATTTTAAAATACACACATATATATGTATATATATATATATATATATACATATATATTAAAGAAAAAGAGGACATAAATTTTACAGGGAGTGGGGTAGGATGCTACATGGAATGGTTGGAAGAGAGGAGATGAAAGGGGAAATAATTTTCAAAAGCAGTACTTAGGTGCTGTTAATGTAGGATTTCAGTTGCTTTGTCTCAACCTTCTACCAACCTGCCCTTGACATTGGACCTACAATAATTCTACTACCCCAGGTACTGATGCACTCTTAAATTTTTTTCCTATATTCATCTGGGATGTACTCACTCATAATTGGTTTCTAGCCATAAATAAGGGACACGGAGCCTACAACTGGTGATCCTAAAGAAGCTAAGTAAGAAGGTGAACCAAAGGAAAAAACATATAGCTATCCTCTTGGCTATGGGAAGTAGACAAAGTTGCCGGGGAGAAAATTGAGATCTTGGGGGTGGGGTGGGATGGGGGTAAGGGGAGATGGGGAGAGAAAAGGGAGAAGGGGAGGAAGGGGGAACTTGGAGAAAAAGGAGGATTGGGATAAAGGAAGGTTGGATAGGGGAGCACGGAAGCACAACTCTTAGTTAAGGGAGCCACCTTAGGGTTGGCAAGAGATTTGAACCTAGAGTGGCTCCCAGGTGCCCAAGCCGAGGTCCCCAGTTAGTTCCTTGGGCAGCTGAGGATAGGGAACCTGAAATGACCCTATCCCATAGCAATACTGACGAATATCTTGCATATCATCATAGAACCTTCATCTGGTGATGGATGGATATAGAGACAGAGACCCACACTGGAGCACTGGACTGAGCTCCCAAGGTCCCAATGAGGAGCAGAAGGAGGGAGAACAAGAGCAAAGAAGTCGGGACCACGAGGGGTGCACCCACCCACTGAGACAGTGGAGCTGATCTATTGGGAGCTCACCAAGGCCAGCTGGACTGTGACTGAAAAAGCATGGGATAAAACTGGACTCTCTGAACATGGCGAACAATGAGAGCTGATGAGACGCCAAGGACAATGGCAAGGGGTTTAGATCCTACGTAATGTGCTGGCTTTGTGGGAGCCTACCCAGTTTGGATGTTCACCTTCCTAGATATGGACGGAGGGGGAGGACCTAGGACTTACCACAGGACAGGGAACCCTGACTGCTCTTTGGACTGGAGAGGGAGGGGGAAAGGAGTGGGGGGAGGGGGAGAAGGGTGGGAGGAGGGGGAGGGAAATGGGAGGCTGGGAGGAGGTGGAAACTTTTTTTTCTCATTTTCTCAATAAAAAAAATAGAAAAAAATTTTTTTTCCTGATTTTCAGTTATTGATTCATATACCCAGAAGAAACTCAGCCTTTGGGTTAAGGATTCATGTTTTCTGTCTCTCTCTCTCTCTGTCTCTCTTTTTCTCTATCTTTGTCTCTGTCTCTCTCTCTCTCTCTCACACACACAGACACATACACACACATTTTATCACTACAATAGTCAAGGTGCATGGAAGCATTTGATATGATTCTGAATAGTTTTGGTGAATATAATATAATTATATTATATTTATTTACAGTTACTTTGAATCTATGACATTTGTTTATTCTTTCATATATTCATGCATTTACAATAGCTTTGTTATTTTCTCAGAGTTTTGAATTCTGTTTGTATTGTGTTACTACACAACTTCTAAGTTCCAAGATAAGAAAATATATTTCTGTAACATATTTTAGTTGCTTTCATTGTTTTCATTTTCCATAACTAGTATATATTCATTCACTCATTTGAACAGTTAATATTAATGGAATACCAACAAAGTGCCAAGAAATGTTCTAGATACTTGAGACACATCAGAGAACAAAACTATGAACACTGGCTCTTCATTTTCCTCTTTCTTTGTCTCCTTCCTCAACCTTCCCAGACTTACTTGGGATACTGAAGAAGTTCACTTTTCCAGACTTGCCAATCTACCTCAAGGCCATTCTGGCACTAGAATATCCCTCTTACTCCACTCTAGATATCTTCACTGTTTTTCTATTGACATAAATATGAGGAAATGGAAATTTCAATAAGGCCATTGTCAAACAAGGCAAAGATCTAGGGAGACCTGAGCTATCCCCAACTTCCCATCTACTGTCCCTGTTTTGCCCAAATTTTCTACTTTTCTTCTCAAGTCATCTTCCTCCATGCAAGTCTCTTCATGGCATTTTTTACCTCAGAGTTCCTGAAAGAGTAAATAATGGGGTTCAAGAGAGGTGTGACAACTGTATAAAACACAGCCACGATCTTGTCCACAGGGAAGGTGATGCAGGGTCTCATATAGACAAAAGAACAGGGTATGAAGAATAGACCCACCACAGCAAGGTGAGAGGCACAGGTAGACAGTGCCCTACGCCGTCCTTCTGCCGTGTGGCTCCTCAGGGAATGCAGGATGACCACATAAGAAGCCAGAAGCACTGCAAAACTGATCACTGAGATGGAGCCACCATTGATGATGACTAGCAGGCTAATGAGGAAGGTGTCTGAGCAAGCCAACTTCAACACTGGGTGGACGTCACAGAAGTAGTGGTCAATGATGTTGGGACCACAAAAGGGCAGTTGGAAAATGAGGAACGCTTGTCCCGCAGAATGCAACAAGCCCCCACTCCATGCTGCCCCTACCAGGAGACCACACACTCTTCGATTCATGATGGTGACATAGTGCAAAGGCTTGCAGATGGCCACGTAGCGGTCATAGGCCATCACTGTCAAAAGAAAGATTTCAGTGCCACCAAAGAAATGGAGGAAAAATATCTGTGTGATGCAGCCCTGAAGGGAAATGACTTTCCTCTTGAGCAAAGAGTCAAAGATGAGCTTGGGGGCTGTGACAGAACAGTAACAGAGCTCTACCAATGACAAGTAGCTGAGGAAGAAATATATAGGGGAAGAGAGCCTTTTGCTGGCCATAACAGTCACCACAATGAGGCCGTTGCCCAGCACAATGGCTATATACATCAGGAGAAACATCACAAAAATAACCTTCTGTACATGCTGACTCTGTGAAAATCCCAGAAAAATTATTTCTGTTATGTTACTTGTAACTGCCATGTTTTAAAGCACAGTTTCTGAGAACCTAGAATCACAGAAATCAGAATTAGAATCCATTAGAAATGAGAGGCATTCTCTTGACTTTATGGTCTGGTCTTCTCCCCACTCTCCCTCCCTCCCTCTTTCCTTCCCCCCATCTCTTTCTCTTCTTCCCTCCCTTTTCCTTTCTTCTGTCCCTCCCTCCCTCCCTCCCTCCCTCCATGTTTGATTTGGGTTTCCTCAAAGCAAAGATTCCATGACACAGTGATTAAAATAGCAATTGCCTACTGCTGGATGTTAGTCTCAGGCTGCAATTTGACTTTGTAATAATCTACATATGTAGGAATTACCTGACTATCCTCAAAACTGGAGTGAAGATATGCATGATACAGCCCAAATCTTGAATCTCTGACTCATAGTGACTTAACTGATGACATAGTCCTGCCCTACAACAGAACAGGATCAACATTCTACAAGGAGTGATTTCTCAACTCTAATTATTCTGCAGTTGGTAAAACTTACCAGGCTCCAGAGTTTATACATGCTAAAATCAAATTATATTGTATCAGAGCATAATTGAGTACTCTTCTGTCTACATTATCACACCATTCCTGGCATCGGTGTGGGGGAGTTCCTTAAAGTACTCTTGCATTGCAGGCATGCATAGCACTACTTTTAGAACTATTCAGCGTTCCAGGATTCTGATACAAGAATCTTCCACCCAACCCATACACAGAAATGGTGAGTATGAAGGCCAGAGGTAACTCTCAGGTGAAATTCCTCAGAAGTTCCATTCACATTTTTTTTGAGATAGTGTCTGTCACTGGATCATGGGGCTTGTCAATTCTACTAGATTAGCTGCCCAGTAAACCTGAAATATCCACCTGTCTCTGCCTCCTCAGCACCAAGATTATAAATAAGCACCACTACATCTTGTTTTTCACCTGGTTGTTGGGGATCAAATTCAGGTTCTCATTCTTTCATGGCAAGCACTTTTCCAACTGACCTATCTCCCATCCCTGGTTTGATTTGGGTTGGGCTGGACTGGATTGGTTTGGCTTAGATTGGGTTCAATTTAAGATTATTGATATTTAATGAATCTTTATAATATAATGATCTTAAAAAGCTAAAAATTAAATGTATTTGGGTGGAACAACAATAAAGGAACCAACATCTAAGTGGAAATAAAAAAAGTGTTTGAAGTAATTTCATAAAGGGTCATCAGGCAAGTTAAACATGGACAACAATGATGACATTTCACCTATGGGGTATAAATAATTTTAATTATATTTTCTTAGTTGTTGGAGGCAAAGTAAAAGTTTAAAAGTGAAGATTCTTATCAAGCAGAAAGCTAACTGGATATTTCTAGGATTTGTAGTTAATAAAGCTTTCAACAGAAATGAATATAGAAGCTTAAATTAGGGCAGACGCGGTGGAGCGGCGGCGCCAGACACGGCGGAGCGACACTGCATTCAGGAAGAGGCTTTGGGAGACCAGCGCGGCAGCAGACGCAAGCGGCAGGGTCAGGCATGCAATAAGGAGAGCAGATCGCCCTACTGCAATCAAATCAAAGAGGTAGGCCTTTGGTTGGCCAGGTCACTGGCAAACGGGGAGCCTGGTCCTGTCCTGAAGACCCTTCGGAGGGGTGAGAGGGTTCTTGGCCGGCGGCAGGAACCAGGAAACAGAGCGAGGGCATTTTGTAAGCGGAGCCCTGGGCCAGCAGGGAAACCTGATCCGGTTTTTATAAGACCCATTAGATAGGATTAATAGGAGGAGATGGGCAGACGCCAAGGCAAGAACTCACCCAATAATCTGAAAAACAACATGAAAACACCAGAACCCAAGGATCTTACAACAGAAGTATTTGAACAACCTAACATAGAAGAAGTGGAAAAAATTGACTTTATGAACGCAATAGAGTCCCTTAAACAACATGTAAAAAATGCCCTTATAGAAATGGATGAGAAGTATAACAAAAAGTTTGAAGAAATGAGTAAATATGTACATGATACCCTGGGAAACCAAGATAAAACGATCAAACAGGTAATGGAAACAGTTCAAGAATTGAAAACTGAAATGAAGGCAAGGAAGAAAATACAAACTGAGGACCAGCCGGATATGGAAAACCTAGGTCAACGAGCAGAGTCTACAGAAACAAGCATAATCAATAGAATACAAGAGATAGAAGAAAGAATCTCAGATGCTGAGGACACCATAGAGAAAATAAATGAACAGATCAAAGAAAACAGCAAAGCCAACAAATTCGCAACACAAAACATTCAGGAAATATGGGACACAATAAAAACCCAAACTTAAGAATAATAGGAATAGAAGAAGGAGAAGAGTCACAGCTCAAAGGCCCAGAAAATATATTCAACAAAATTATGGAAGAAAACTTTCCCAACTTAAAGATATTCATTTAAATATTCAAGAAGCATACAGAACACCAAACAGACTGGATCAAAGAAAAACATCTCCTCGCCATATAATAATCAAAACACAAAATATACAGGTTAAAGAAAGAATATTAAGAGCTGCAAAGGAAAAAGGGCAAGTAACTTATAAAGGTAAACCAATCAGACTTACACCTGACTTCTCTATGGAAACTATGAAAGCCAGAAGGTCCTGGATAGATGTACTGCAGAAGCTAAGAGACCATGGATGCAAGCCCAGACTACTATACCCAGCCAAGCTATCGTTCATTATCAATGGAGAAAACAAGACATTCCAGGATAAGAATAAATTTAAACAATACGTAGCCACAAATCCAGCCCTACAGAAAGTAATAGAAGGAAAATCACAACCCAAGGAATCCAACACTGCCAACACTGCCTACAATAACCCAGGCATCTAGTGACCCTTCACCAGCACATCTCAAAGAAGGGAGACACACAATCTCTACTACCAAAAGCAATAAGAATAACCGGAGTAAACAACCACTGGTCATTAATATCATTTAATATTAATGGGCTCAATTCACCTATAAAAAGGCACAGGCTAAAAGATTGGATACGAAAACAGGATCCAACATTCTGCTCTTTGCAAGAAACACATCTCAACCACAAAGACAGGCACCTACTCAGAGTAAAGGGTTGGGAAAAGGTGTTTCAAGCAAATGGTCCTAAGAAAAAAGCAGGTGTGGCCATATTAATTTCTAACAAAACTGACTTCAAATTAAAATCAATCAGAAGAGACCGAGATGGTCACTTTATACTCATAACAGGAACAATTCATCAGGATGACGTCTCAATTCTGAATATCTACGCCCCCAATATAAAAGCACCTACTTATGTAAAAGAAATATTACTAGAACTCAAAGCAGACATCAAACCACACACACTAGTAGTAGGAGACTTCAACACACCTCTCTCTCCAAGGGACAGGTCAATCAGACAGAAACCTAATAGAGAATTAAGAGAATTATTGGAGGTAATGAAGCAAATGGACTTAACAGACATCTATAGAACATTCCACCCAAATAGGAAAGAATATACCTTCTTCTCTGCAGCTCATGGAACCTTCTCAAAAATTGACCACATACTTGGAAACAAAGGAAACCTCCACAGATACAAAAAAATATCAGTGTCCACCTGTGTCCTATCTGATCACCACAGATTAAAGTTAGAAGGCAACAACAATGCTACCCACAGAAAGCCGACAAACTCATGGAAACTGAACAGTCAACTACTGAACCACACCTGGGTCAAGGAAGAAATTAAGAAAGAAATTAAAGTCTTCCTTGAATTTAATGAAAATAAAGAGACAACACACTCAAACCTATGGGACACAATGAAAGCAGTGCTAAGAGGAAAGTTCATAGCACTAAGTGCCCACTTAAAGAAAACGGAGAATGCATACATTGGGGACTTAACAACACACCTGAAAGCTCTAGAAAAAAAAGAAGCAGACACGCCCAGGAGAAGTAGAAGACTGGAAATAATAAAACTGAGGGCTGAAATCAACAAAATAGAAACACAGAAAACAGTCCAAAGAATCAATGAAACAAAAAGCTGGTTCTTGGAGAAAGTCAACAAGATCAACAAACCCCTATCCAAACTAAGTAAACGACAGAGAGAGAACACACAAATAAATAAGATCAGAAATGAAAAGGGGGACATAACCACAGACACAGAGGAAATTCAGAGAATCATTAGATCTTACTACAAAAGCCTGTATAACACAAAATTGGAAAATATAAAAGAAATGGACACTTTTTTAGATAAATACCATATACCAAAGTTGAACCAGGACCAGGTGAACAATCTAAACAGACCTGATAGTCACGAAGAATTAGAAGAGGTTATCAAAAACCTCCCTACCAAAAAAAGCCCAGGACCAGATGGTTTCAATGCGGAATTCTACCAGAACTTCCAAGAAGAGTTAATACCTATACTCCTTAATGTATTCCACAATATAGAAACAGAAGGGTCATTACCAAACTCCTTCTATGAAGCTACAGTTACTTTGATACCAAAACCACACAAAGACTCAACCAGGAAAGAGAATTACAGGCCAATCTCACTCATGAACATCGACGCAAAAATCCTCAACAAAATACTGGCAAACAGAATCCAAGAACACATTAGAAAAATTATCCATTATGATCAAGTAGGCTTCATCCCAGAGATGCAGGGCTGGTTCAACATACGAAAATCTATCAATGTAATCCACCATATAAATAAACTGAAAGAAAAAAATCATATGATCATTTCATTAGATGCTGAAAAAGCACTCGACAAAATTCAACATCCCTTTATGATAAAGGTCTTGGAGAGAATAGGGATACAAGGATCCTACCTAAATATAATAAAAGCTATTTACAGCAAGCCAACAGCTAACATTAAACTGAACGGAGAAAAACTCAAAGCCATCCCACTAAAATCAGGAACATGACCTCCTGAGGCTGAGAAGCTTCTGTAAAGCAAAGGACACTGTCACTAAGACAAAAAGGCAACCCACTTACTGGGAGAAGATTTTCACCAACCCCGCAACTGACAAAGGTCTGATCTCCAAAATATATAAAGAAATCAAGAAACTAGACCGTAAAAGGCTAATCAACCCAATTATAAAATGGGGCACTGAGCTGAACAGAGAATTCTCAACAGAAGAACTTCAAATGGCCAAAAGACACTTAAGGTCATGCTCAACTTCCCTAGCGATCAGGGAAATGCAAATCAAGACAACTCTAAGATACCATCTTACACCTGTCAGAATGGCTAAAATAAAAAACACCAATGATAGCCTTTGCTGGAGAGGTTGTGGAGAAAGGGGGACACTCACCCATTGCTGGTGGGAATGCAAACTTGTGCAACCACTCTGGAAAGCAGTGTTTCGGTTTCTCAGGAAATTCGGAATCAACCTACCCCTGGATCCAGCAATACCACTCTTGGGAATATACCCAAGAGAGGCCCTATCATACAACAAACGTATATGTTCAACTATGTTCATGGCAGCATTGTTTGTAATAGCCAGAACCTGGAAACAACCTAGATGCCCTACAACGGAAGAATGGATGAAGAAAGTATGGAATATATACATATTAGAGTATTACTCAGCAGTAAAAAACAAGGACTTCTTGAATTTTGCATGGAAATGGATGGAAATAGAAAACACTATCCTGAGTGAGGTAAGCCAGACCCAAAAAGAGGAACATGGGATGTACTCACTCATATTTGGTTTCTAGCCATACATAAAGGACAATGAGCTTATAATGCATGTTCCTAGAGAAGCTAAATAAGAAGGTGAACCCAAAGACAAACACATAGTCATCCTCATGAATATTAACCTTCATCAGGTGATGAAAGGAGACAGAGACAGAGGAGCATGGGACAGAAATCTCAAGGTCCAAATCAGGAGCAGAAGGAGACGGAGCACGAGCAAGGACCTCAGGACCGCGAGGGGTGCACCCACACACTGAGACAATGGGGATGTTCTATCGGGAACTCACCAAGGCCAGCTGGCCTGGGTCTGAAAAAGCATGGGATAAATCCGGACTAGCTGAACATAGAGGACAATGAGGAATACTGAGAACTCAGGAACAATCGCAGTGGGTTTTTGATCCTACTGCACGTACTGGCTTTGGGGGAGCCTAGGCAGTTTGGATGCTCACCTTTGGAGATCTGGATAGAGGTGGGCGGTCCTTGGGCTTCCCACAGGTCAGGGAACCCAGATTGCTCTTCAAGCAGATGAGGGAGGGTGACTTGATCGGGGGAGGGGGAGGGAAATGGGAGGCGGATGAGGGGGGGAGGCAGAAATCCTTAATAAATAAATAAAAATAAATAAATAAAAAAAAGAAGCTTAAATTAAACTCACCCAATAAACAATTTCCTTGAGAACCTTTCAAATTATTCCTCAGCAAAATTTGGCTCTATTTCTTTTTTCTTTTTGTAGCACTGTCAATAACCACCAATACCTCATTCGTGCTACATAAGCACTCATTCACTGCATCCCATCTCCAGACTCCAAATTCAGGTTTCTGCATAGGCTGATCTCCATTCAGGCTCAGATGATGGATGTTAATACCATTATGTCCTCCAGAAAATGTCAGGCCTTGGCCAAGGCACTTAAATTTCTCAAAAGAATATATTTTTAAAAAACATAGCAGCAATTACTTATAAAACTATCATTGCAAATTATTCAACCAGAAGATGGGGAAAAAAACTAACTCTATCATCTGCTCTAAGTCAAGCTGCAAGCTTTTTAGTCAGAAGGGCAAGACTGTAACAAAATGATATATAAGGCGATCTCATCAGCTAATAGAGAGCAATTCTGAGAGAGGCTTTCTGTTTATGAAGGCTTGTGAAGCAGGGATATCAACAATGAAATGAGTCAATGAAGGGATTAGGTATGCTGCACAGCTGGTAGAGTGCTTACCTAGCATTCAAAAAGCTCCAGCATCACATAAAACTGGATGTGGTGGTTCATTCCTATAATCTCAGCACTTGGAGGTGATGTCAGGAAGATCAGAAGTTCAAGATGATCCTCAGCTACCTAGAAATTACAAAGGCCAACCTGGGATACGTGAGATCTTGTTGAAGAATTAAGGAGATAGGGAAAGAAGAAAGAGTAGAAGAAATGTGTCAGTGTTTGAAAGCCCCCCACCTCCTAGTGTCTGTCCATCCATGGAAGATCTCAGTGAATACAAGACTTGGAATCTGCTCCACACAAAGGGACTCACCAGTTGTCATTGATGCTGATACCCCTGTGTGTCAACTTCACACTTAATAACCTTCTCATTCAGAAAGTGATAGGGAAATATAATGGGATAATTCTACCCTAAAGCCTGTGAAAAGGAAGTTGGAAATGTTTGCTGGGTGAAGGGTCTTGAACCATTTAAGGTATGAGGAATGAAGAATTTAAATCAGAGAGCTGAATCCCCTGAGCGTATCATGCCCAGGGAGTCCCTAACAACAGCGAAAGTCAAGTTCTTATTTACTTCATTCAGAGTTAAGAAAGCTCTCTCTAATTAATCCAATTAGAAATCCAAGATTTATACTTGCCCCTCATGATTGGTCTCAGCTGATCTGGCCCCAATGGTCCTCCTTTCTCTATCCTCTGGTTAGTGACAGAGAAGGATCTACCATCTCAGACTACCAGGACATCCTTAGGGGGTCTCCAGGTGGCCTCTGCTACCCTGTCACACCTCATTGTACCCACAATATCAACAAGTGCCAGGAAAACTTCAGTCAAGGAAATCCAGGTTACCTCACACACATACTTTAAACAACACCGGGACATAGAATGATCTCTGAGATCATCTACTCAATCATTGTAAAGATGAGAGAGTAATGTGGAAATAGTAGCACAGCTACCCCAGTTGTCCCTTAAAATCTGCTATAAGAGTCTTCTAATTGTTCATTCTTACAATGATAAGCATTTCCCAACAAATTCCCAGAACATGGTGAAGGGGCATCAGAAAGAGTAGAGTTCCTTTACTACAAGGTGTAATTTCCAAAGCAACAGCACACTGAATTTGCATTTCTGTATCTTTCTACTTTTCTGATGTCCCATATAGGGAAAGTGACATTCTCCTGCAAGAACTGGCATTCCCATTTGATAGACTAAGCAAAGAGAGCTCAGAAAGGTAAGGAAAATTGTTCCCAAAATCACAAACCTATACAACTCATAAATGATTCTATTGAATCAAAAGAAGAAGAAGGAGAAGGAGAAGGAGAAGGAGAAGGAGAAGGAGAAGAAGAAGAAGAAGAAGAAGAAGAAGAAGAAGAAGAAGAAGAAGAAGAAGAAGAAGAAGAAGAAGAAGAAGAAGAAGAAGAAGAAGATGGGAGAAGAAGAAATGGGAGAAGAAGAAAGGAATGTAGAATAATTAGAACAAGAATGAACTGGAACAGAAATTTGTAACAGAGAATTGGAACTGAGACAGAATAAGAGCTAAAAATCTATAGACAATTAAAACAAGAAAATGATAATTAAAACAAAACAGTGAAAAAACATGACTGGAACTACAAGCATGTGAGTTCATTCCATTTTCTCTTAGACTAGAATTTTTCAAAGTCTCTTCCACTACATTGAGGCAACCTAACCAAATGCTGGGAGAAAGTCTGCAGCGCTGGACTCTGTTGGCTTTTGATAAATAAAAATATTCACAGCAAAATAAAAATAAAGTTTATAGATAGCCTTAATTTTCTTCCTTGTACTAAAACTTTCATTGGATATAAATACATTAAAAGAGGGTGTTGTATACCTTACGCAAATATAATTGAAGTGGTGCTTCTTTTTTATTCAATAGTTTTTTATATTTTCCGGAAATTTTATACATGAGAACATTGCATCGTTATCACCCTTCTCCTTCTTTTCCACCAAGTTCTCCACACCCCTCCCAAAATCACAATCACTTTTTAATTGTCCCAGTTATATACACATGCATAAGTGTGTGTATATATATACACATATACATATATATGCACATCGTACACACACATATATATACACATATGTGCACACCTGTATATATAACCTACTGAGTTCATTTAGCTTTACTCATGTTATATGCCCAACCCTGACCACTTTGAATTGGACAACCTATGTGGAAATTTGTATCTGAAGACAATTGACCCTTAGAAAATGATGACTTCATGTAGCTCTTCACCTAGGAGTGGAACCATGTGGAATTTTCCCCATCTGCATTGGCACATCAACAAAAAAAATGTATTCAAAATAAATAAAACCTGTCCCTACTATATACAAGGCTCTGAGTTAAAATCCAGGATCCTATCTCTAACTCACCAGTAATAAAATAATTAAGCACATGACATACACAAATTTAATAACCTATATTTATACCCAAAATACCTTGAATATTTTTTATGTTTAACTAGAAAGTTCCATATTTTAGAACTTTATAGTCTACATATGGTTTTAAAGAGTTTAGTAATTGTGCTGGCAAAAGGGCACGTGTGATAAACAGAAGCACCACAAAAGTATTTATTATTCAATATTTAAAGTAGATTGCTTAAAATACTGTTAGTATAGATTTCAAATATTGATTTTCAAATCTTCAAGCAAATACAATAAATACATATAATCAGAAGAGTTCATCTGTTTTAATTTTGCTTAATCACCCAGTTATGCTTACTCATAAGATTATAATTTGTGTTCAGTTCTAAAGATTTAATGTTTCTGTCATGAATAAGATATCATATATACAGCATGTATATTATATTATTCAAGCATTTAATATCATTGTCAATTATGTCTAATATAAAGAAAAGTAGTTCATTAAATCATGCTATTATATAATGTATATCTTATAGTTTCATAGTTCTTAAAATAAAGAATCCAATTATCACAGCACATCTCCAAACATTTTATTGGATTTATTTTAAATCTAATTTTTATGTTTCAATGTTTCTGTAGTGGTTTATTGTTATCAATATATACTACATAAACCACAACTTTAATTTTTATTAATATCCATCCAGATAGTTATGTAAGCCAATCACAGTTACTCTCCTTGTCTGCTCTACTTTATATTACTAATAAATTGTTGTGACAAATGTATATATTTTAAAATCTTTGAAAACTTCCACACAATGTCTTTTTATCCCTAGTACTTCAGTGAGCAATTCCTAACTCCAAAGATGCTCTCTAAGATAGATGGTGTCATTTTCAAAGTTAGCAAACTAATATTTACACAATCCCACTACTTCGTCTACAGAGATTTGATCCAGAGCATATATCATATTCAGCTGTCATCAATTCATAAAGGGGGAAAAAAGCTCTTTTGTGTGATAACACGCCATTTCTTAGCCATTTGTTTTTCTTTTTTTTCCCCCTTTAATTAAAAATAGATGGGAAAGACTCACAAGGTTCAACTCAGGAATCATCATTAGGAATTTTTTTTTCAAAAGTGGAGAATGTAAATACATTCATTTTGAGGCTTGCATCCCTAAGTGGGAAGCCGGAGTGAACTAATGGGAACACTGTCGACAGCCCAAAGAGAAGCTGAGGGAAACAGAGAAGACAGAATGCTAGGAAGCTGCATAAGCTTATCAGTGCCCCCAATCAGCAGGAAGTAGCCTGGAAAACAATGTTCACATTCCCAAAAAGTGGATTATTGATGTTTTTCTTTCTTTAGAGAGTTGATTAGAAGTTGTTATGGATAATCGTCAGGAAGAAAGCTAAACAAAGGAGATTAGATTCAGTTTTGGTTTGGTTTTTTTTTTTTTTTTTTTTTTTTTGATAAAAAGGGAAAGTGCTATGAAACAATGGGCTGGAGAAAAACCTCTGTCAACAATTGGGTTTACACACAGATCTACATGTGATAAAATGTAACATGTAGCATCATAGTGACACGTTCACTTAAGCATCTTTCGGGACATAGTTGAGTCTTGCTACTCAATTAACTTCTTCCTGAATAAACAGTTTAAGAAGAAACTTCAGCTGTAGGCATTTATTGAAGGGTGTTCAGAGGAACCCTAGGCTCCCACATGTGATTTCCTGGAGAGTCCTAGACAGGATTTCCACAGACAGCCATTACTAACAGCTGGATTTTATTGTGGTCTGCCAAGCAGTAAAAGGCATCTTTAATAGATAGTTATCATTATAGAATGTGTATGTAAGATCACATCCCTAAAACTACCCACTCCCATTAAAGATGTAACAGGTACCACATAAATCCTGGATAACATTTCATAGCCTGTTATTCAAATGCTCTGCAATCAAAAGATTCTCCTAAGCACCTCTGGAGGGAGTTTAATTACCTGCAGTGCATGAAAGAAACAACTATGTGTGGACACCACCCTCTCTTTGGAAATACCTCCAGAGGTACTTAGGAGAGTCTTTTTTTAATTAATTAATTAACTTAAAATTTCCACCTCCTCCCATCCTCCCATTTCCCTCTCACTCCCCCCACCCCCTTCCCCTCACTCTCTAGTCCTAAGAGAAGTCAGGGTGCCCTGCCTTATGGGAAGTCCAAGCCCCCCCCATCCAGGTCTAGGAAGGTATGCATCCAAACAGACTAGGCTCCCAAAAAGCCAGTACATGCAGTAGAATCAAAATCCAGTGTCATTATCATTGGCTTCTCAGTCCGCCCTCATTGTCAGCCACATTCAGAGAGTCGGGTTTGATCACATGCTTGTTCAGACCCACCCAGTCCTGCAGGCCTTGGTGAGCTCCCATTAGATCAGTCCCACCATCTCCATGGGAGGATGCACCCCTTGCCTTCCTGACTTCCTTGCTCATGTTCTCCCTCCTTCTGCTATTCATCTGGGCTTTGGGAGCTCAGTCCAATTCTCCAGTGTGGGTCTCTGTCTCTATCTCCATCCCTCGCCAGATGAAGGTTCTATGGTGATATGCAAGATATTCATCAGTATGGCTATGGGAGAAGGCCAGTTCAGGCACTCTCTCCTCTGCTGCCCATGGACCTAGTTGGGGAAATCCCCTTGGACTCCTGAGAACCCGTCCAGAGCCAAGACTCTTGCCAACCCTAAAATGGCTCCCTTAGTTAAGATATCTTCTTCCCTGCTCCCATAGCCACCCTTCCTCCATCCCAACCATCCCTTACCCTCAAGCTCTCCCCCATCCTCCCCTTCTCCCTTCTTTCTCTCCCCAACCCACCCCCCCTGCTCCCAACTTTTGCCCGGCGAGGATAACTATGTGTTTTTCTTTGGGTTCACCCTCTTATTTAGCTTCTCTAGGATCAGGAACTATAGACTCAATGTCCTTTGTTTATGGCTAGAATCCACTTATGAGTGAGTACATACCATATTCCTCTTTTGGGGTCTGGGTTATCTCACTCAGTATAGTGTACATCCATTTGCATGCAAAATTCAAGCTGTCATTGTTTTTTACTGCTAAGTAGAACTCTAAAGTGTATATGTGCCACACCTTCTTTATCCATTCTTCTATTGATTGCAGAGCATTTGAATAACAGGCTATAAAATGTTATCCAGGATTTATATGGTACCTGTTACATCTTTAATGGGAGCAGGTAGTTTTAGGGATGTGATCCTACATATACATACTATAATGACAACTATCTATCAATCATTTAAATAAATTATGTTATATTTTCCTTTTACAAAAAAAAATAAAGAAAAACTTCCCTCCCATACAGATAAGCCCTTCTTCAATCTCTCATTAGAAAACAAACATGTTTTGAAGGAATAACAATACAATAAAACAAAACAAAAACTAACGCGTAGGAATAGGACAAAACAAAGGAAAAGAACCAAAGAAAAAAGAAAGACAAATGACAAGGATATATATTAAAAAGAATGTGTGTGTGTGTGTGTGTGTGTGTGTGTGTGTGTGTGTGTGTGTGTAGACAGGGCTTTTATGTGCAACAGTCCTGGCTGTTCTAGAACTCACTTTGTAGACCAGGCTAGCTTCAAACTCATTGAGATCTGCCTGCCTCTGTCTCCCAAGTGCTGGAATTAAAGCCTTGAGCCACCACCACCCAGAGATAAAATTTTTAAAAAGAAAAAAGAAAGCCCTGGCACATTATGAAACAAGAAACATCCAAAGATCTCACTGAGTTTGCTTTCTATTTCTGGGCATACAGCCTACCCTTAAGAGTAGTTAAGAAGGGGAAACAATTTTTCAGTCTTTCTTTCTCTGTGTTTTTTTTTTTGAATAGTAAATGCCAGCAATATTGCAAAACACAATTCAGCTTGATTTTCTCTTAACCTACAACAAAATTATACTTAGGTTGCATATTTTGGAAATAATAGCACAGTAATAATGTTATGTGTCTCTAGAGCACACCATATAATGAGCTATGCTCCATCAGTTTATCTTGTTACTGGAGTGATGTTCACTTTGGGAAATTATGTAAGAGACAGTTAAGAAGTTACATGTTTCCTTTTGCAATTAACAAGCATCTGTCAAGATACAGTGAGATAGTTTATCCATTCATTCATTTTTTAGCCAAAAAGGATACTATTCTATCAAGTGAAGTGCTTTTTTTCTATCACACTTGCATTTGTAAGACAATTTGCTCAAAGTAACTGACCTTGTGAAGTAAAGATCTTTCTGTCCTATGTCACAGTAAAATTACCATAGGAAGTGAATCTAAACTAAAATAAGTATAATCTAGTATTCTGCTGCAAATATTTGCTACAGTATTATGGGGAGTGGTAAGAATGTAACAATCTAAAGTAGTCATGTAAAGGTATTTTTATAAAAGGAACTAATTTACAAGTATTTTATAAGATGTTCTTCAGTTAAAATAATGCTTTTCCTTCCACTCACAGGGCCCCATCAATTTGGACTCAGCACCATTCCAATACTGATAGCCAATATCCAGACTATTTCTCATCTACTTTGATTATCCTGATCCATAGAGTCTTCATGGCTTTCTTCACTTCCGCATTTCTCAGGGAGTAGATGACAGGGTTGAGGAGGGGAGTTATCACTGTGTAGAACACAGCTACCATCTTGTCTATAGGCAGTGTAGCAGAAGGTCTCATGTAGATGAAAACACAGGGACCAAAGAACAATATAACTACAGTGACATGGGACCCACAGGTGGAAAGGGCTTTGCACCGCCCCTCAGAGCTTTGAGTCCTCAGATGAAACAAGATAACCACATAGGATGCTAAGAGGACCACAAAACTGATCACAGACAGTGTTCCCCCATTGGCAACAATTAGCAGACCGATGAGGAAAGTGTCTGAGCAGGCAAGTTTAAGCACAGGAAGCAAGTCACAGAAATAATGGTCAATGACATTGGGGCCACAGTAAGGTAAGTGGAAGATAAGAAGGATCTGGGCAAAGGAATGCACAAAGCCTCCCATCCACGCTGTTCCCACAAGGACGGCACACACCTGTCTGTTCATGATACTGGTGTAGTGCAGGGGCTTGCAGATGGCCACATAGCGGTCATAGGCCATCACCGTGAGCAGGAAAATCTCAGCGCCACCAAAAAAATGCATGAAGAAAAGCTGTGTCATGCAGCCCCATACAGATATGGATTTCTTCTGAGCTAGGAGATCAAAGATGAGTTTGGGCACTGTTGTAGAGGAGTAGCAGATCTCCACAAAGGAGAGGCAGCCAAGAAAGAAGTACATGGGGGATCCAAGACTTCTGCTGGCTGCGACAGTGACCACCATGAGGAGATTCCCAAGAACAATGGCTGTGTACAAGAGCAGAAATATCACAAAGCAAACTCTCTGTACCTCTTGATTGGGAGAGAGTCCCAGAAAAATGAACTCAGTTACATTGTGTATGTTAGCCATGAGGGAGCAAGTTGGGTGGTATGATCTAAAATGATACAAAAGACAACATAAAATAATTAAATTTTTAATAAAATCCTTTGCAGGAAACCTGTGAACTAAGCATTTAAAATTGAGTAGGAGTTAATAATAGAAAGAAGAGTGTACCAAAGAGATAAAGTGTTAACGCATTGTGTATGACTGGAATTCTGGAGAGAATAGCTAAATGTAAAGCTGTGGGAAAAGAGTACCCCTGACATAAGAAGGGGTGTAGTAACTTCAGACTTCACCTATAGTCAATGAGCAATAATCAAGGATGTGTCAGCTGAGGAGCATAGACTTATTTGCAGAGAGTGGAGTCAAAGAGGGAAAACCAACTAAAAACTCAATAAATCCACTTATTTTTCAACATGGGGCATCCAGGATAGGATAATCGTCACATCCAAGGTAGATGCTTTTCTAGTACTTTTGAACATCTTTACTGTGTTTTCTTATACAGATTTTCTTCTTTGCCTTTCTCCGAGCTCATTTTCATTTATTGGTGTGCAGCGGGGCTGGTATTCAACCTCTTAAATACTCATTAGTGTCTTCAGAAGACATGTCGATGGTGTGGTCCTTGACACACCACACCCCTTAGAGAGACCACAATCCTGTACACAGTCATAGTCTGTGATCTTCATTCTGCTTCTCCTTCGAATTCTCACTTTATATAGTTGTTTACTTGATGACATCACCATAGTTTCACCCATGCACAATTTTCTTCTTTGAGGGCATGCTCATTTCCTCTAAATCTGTGCCCCCATGTGAGTAGCCTGACATCGTTTTCCTAGTGTCCACTGATGCTCTGGGGCAGCATTTCCTAGAAACAGCTATCTATCTCCTCAGGAAATCACCCAGACTGCCACTAACTGACTTGAAACTATCCTGGTACTTGCTAAACTTTCTCCAAAGTAGTTGAGGACTTTATGCATCCATAGAGTCTCTCCTACAGCAAGATCCAGGGTACCTGACAATAGGAGCCAGATAACTTCCAATCATATCACAAAGATTCGCCTCCTTAGTTCACTACAGGCCCAAAGGGACACCCTAGTAGAAACACAGAAGTAAAAGAGGGTAAACACCAAAAAGTCCATTCATGGTAGAAGGCACTGCTCACAAGATGGGCTCACACATTCAGGTTTTCTCAGGTGTCAACTGTGTGATATCTAGAAAGTTCTTTAACTTCTTAGACGCTAAGTTGCCAAACAATACCATGCAGATAACACATGCTTCATGGATTGAGGCCCTAGATAAGTGCCACTCCCAATCCCCTGGTACAAGTTAAGCTATCATCATATGACTTCTTGTGCCACATCCATAGGTTCTTACAGACAATGGTCTTTCTTATCTCATGACATTTTGAAATGACAGCACTTATCACAATCACACTGAATCATAATTATTTATGTAGTCATCTGTCCAGCTATAGTGTGAGCTTCCTTAAGGTAGAGACTATTTCTTTCTCACTACTTCATTGCTAGTATGTTATGTATCGCATGGCACCACTCCCTTTTCTTTCAAAGTACACTAAGTAACCACACGTGAAAGAAACCCATGAACAAAAAACTAAAGTCACACCAGAGTTCTTCTGAGTTTGCTGCTCTGACTATACATATGCAAAAGTCTGAATTCACACTGTTTCTTGGTGAGCCAATAGATAAACACTAAGCCAATTATAACCTACCCCTACTTCCCTGAAATAGCAGAATACATCTGCTCCTCTTTCAGTTTTAGACTTGGAGATACAGAAAATATGTATAAAGACTCAACTCTACCTGATTTTTAAGTAAAAGAAAAGTAGACTTACCTCCCAGATATTCCATAGAAAACTGATCAGTCAGACAGCCCAGCATTAAGTTCATGTTACCTAAATGACACCGAGGGAGAAGGCATGATCAGGTGAGAGGAAGGAGTTCCCCAGAGATCTGTAGTCTCTTCCCTTCCAAATAAGACAGAATGCCTCATGGGAAGCAGAACCTCAAAAACCTCTATAGAAAACATTAGATAGAGGGAAATACAAAGCAGTTGAATTTATCCAGTGTTCACAGAACACTGACCCATGAGGGTCTGTTAATAGGTGATAATTCACATACCCATCATAAGTTTAATCTGGTGGCTTTGAATAAAATGACACTAATGATTAGGAAATATACATACCAGCAAATTTAAAAAAGACAAACATTTCCACAGAACTAGGAACATTTGGAGAGAAGACAGTGGCTTGAACTTTTACATAACTGGAAATCTTGCAATGTGATCAGGCATATGGACTACCTTTGTTAGGTCTTAGGTTTGTTTTTTGTTGTCTTATACAAGTAAGTTATGGAAAAGGAGAATTTATGGGTGTAAACAATTTCTTTAATCTATAATTTACCATTACATGGATGACTGATGTCAGAAGTTCTTCTGTCTATTTGTTGCTTTTATTGGTTAATGAATAAATCTCTTTATTCATTATCTGTTTAGTTATAGGTTAATGAATAAGCCTGTGGCTTAGCAGAATAGAGCAAGGTGGGAATGCCAAGCAGATAGAGGAGGAAAGAAGCCAGAGTCAGGTGAGAAGCCTTGTAGTAGAAGCAGGAGACAGATGCCTCTGCTGGAGCCCACCAAAACTTTTCCAGTAGGCCACAACCTCGTGGTGATGCAGAGATTAATGGAAATGTGTTATTTTAGTATATAAGGGCTAGCTAGAAAATACACCTAAGGTATTGTCCAAACAGTATTGCAAATAATATAGTTTCTGCATGATTATTTTGGGTCTGAGTGGCCTGGAACAAATGAACAGTCTCCAACAACAAATGACATTTTGCTTTCTGATTCAAATGCAGATACCTTAGAAAGAATGTTTGAAGAAGTAGAGAAAGTTTTGCCTAAATGGGATTACAAATTGCTCCTGAAAAAAATGCAAAGAGGAGATTCTACCAATTACCTACCTTATAAAAGTTTATAGAAAATTATAACACAAAATGTTCAAATTAGGAGAGACCTATTGCAGACTCTTAATGACTTTCAAAGATTGTTTGGAAACATTTTCAATCTATTACCCACTGTTGGCATAACACCTGATATAATAATTCATTTAAACAAAACCTTAGATGGTGACAAAGACTTAAATAGTCCCAGGAAATTGATATTTTATACTGAGAAAGAGTTGACTTGGGTTGAAGAGAAATTATAGAAGGCACATGTGGTCAAGGTGGATCCAAATCTTAATTGCATTCTAGTCATATTACCTTCCAGAATTTCCCCTACAGTAATTTTAATGCAGAGCGAAGGTATTATCTTAGAATGGATATTTTTACCACATAAATCAAGAGAAAATTAAAAACTTATGTGGTAAAGGCCTCTGAATTATATAATTAATAAAAGTAAAATTCACACTTTATCAACTAGCAGGAATAGACCCAGAAAAGATTATAAAGTCCCTTTTACTACTGATGAAATTAAAATTTATGGGAAGGCAATAAACGCTGGCAAAGAGCTTGCACAATTTTTTAGGAAAGGTTAATAGCAATTATCCCAAAGGTGACAGAATTAACCTTATAAAAAGAACTACTTGGATTCTTCCCCACATTGTACATGACACACCATTAACTGGAGCCTATACATTTTGTACTGATGCAAATAAATAAAAAAAAGTTACAAATCCAAAGACTTAAGTAAGGTGGAACAAAGCCCTTATAATTCTGTCCAAGTTTGTCACACTTGGACTAATCAGATTCTTTAGATATATAGAGATTGTATTCCACATAGATAGGCAATCTTCAGTCACTTCAAAGATCTGTAGAATATGGCACTTAAATAACTTAGGTTTCTGTTGACGTGAGACACGATTACTAGTGTTATCACCAATCTATTCCTGAGAGAATGTTGGGCACGGAAGACACTCCACTTGAAGCTTGTTTTCTTCTTGGCAAAACTGGCCTCTGGGCAAAGAACTGCCACTGACCACTGACAAAATGCATGGTGTCTAAGCAGGACAAGCAGGATATAAGAGAAAAGACTGCCAAACCTTGCCAAGACAGCGTAAGACAATTCTGAAATATTTCCTGCCTCTGAAAATGGTCTGTCAGTTACTCTAGGCCTTAGCCAAAGTTGGTTGCTCCAACACTGCAAATGAGACTTTGGATGATTGCCCAGGTAGCCAGTTGTCTTTTTCATTTATTGCACATTTTGGAAGTTGCTTGATTGTATTTCCTGTTTACTCAAGTAATATCATTTCCCTTCTCAGGTCTTTGATGGGGTTGAAGACTAGATAGTTGTAGTTACTTTCCTCTCATGACTTGGCCAAGCCATTTCTCACACAAGACTTAGACTCCTTAGGATAGGATAATTATTGAAACATTTAGCATATGTTTCTTGCTTGATATTGTTTGTGCTGGTTGTAATTCTAATTTTTATACTTGAAATTTGTTCTTATTGTATATAATTTTATATTAGGCTTGTAACTCTCTTATTTAAACAAAAGGGGAAGATGCTGTTGGAACTCTTTCAGCCAACATAGCCTTTAAGATGATGTGGGAGTGTCATATGTCAATCTGTTGATTTCATTGGCTAAGCAATAAAGGAACTGCCTTGGCCCATCTCATTGGTTAGAAGATAGGTGGGAGGAGTAGACAGAACAGAACGCTGGGAGGAAGAGGAAGTGAGCTCAGACTCCACAGCGCTCTTCTCGGGAGCAGACGTCCGCCATGCTCCCGGCTCCTGGGCAGACACACGCGATGAAGCTCTGAAGCTCCGACCCAAGATGGACTTAGGCTAGAATCTTCCCGGTAAGACCGGTGCTACACAGATGATAAGAAATGGGCTAGTCCAGGTGCGAGAGTTAGCCTAGAAGAGGCTAGATAGAGATGGGTCAAGCAGTGTTTAAAAGAATACAGTGTCTGTGTAATTATTTTGGGGCATAAGCTAGCCGGGCAGGGCAGGCGGCTGGGGTGTTTGGGGATGCAGCCCTGCCGCCGCTCCATATTACTACATTAAGATACAAGCCCACTTGGGCATGGTCTCTTACAGTATAAATGCAGTTGTGAAGTTTGTGTGCCCTCGCTCTTTCTCTCTAGGCTGCTCTGCTCCTCTATTCAGTTCCTGTTCCCCACCCATACAGAGAACTATGATCTGCAAGGTTACTCCTCAATAAAGTGTCATTTATTATACTCAGTTCTGAGCTAGTGTGGGACTACTTTATACCACACATCTTCACCAACCCTTCTTTGTCTTATATATTAGAAATATGACCAATGTCCAGCAACATAATACCTTTTATTTACTGTAATGTATTCATGCAGTGGCACACCACTCAATAAAGAAAATAACAAATTATTGTAATCCATAGTACAAATGAGTTTCAAAGACATTAAAATCAGTGAAAGAGTTCCAATATAAAGAGAGAAACCATCATCCAAGTATTTCTGTGTATACAACAAGATGCTAAACTAACACCTAATGATAGAAATTAGAGCAGCCACCGCTGTTGGGTGAGGAGGAGGTGGTATACATGAAAGTACACAAGATAACGCACATGTCTTCTCTTAGATTTCAGGAAAACAGTGTGTAAATTTGTCAATAATCAATGGATTGCAGTCTTAAGATCTTTAAATTTCACTGGATATAAATTCTGTATCAATTGAATACTACCGTTGTGAATGAAACTTCAGCACTCATCTCGGGACAGGAACTAAACTTGGAAAAGAAAGGCTTGATGACGGACAAACATGAGAGAGAATGTTTCTACGCTGAATTGTTTGCTTCTTCACAACTCTCTTATTTTAGATTCTCTTTCTTGCAACCCAAACTGAATCTAAATGACATTTAAATATCTGAAGCTATACTTTCTGAATGATTAACTACTATTCCATTAACATCATAGAGTTGCTTTGAAGATTTTAAGAAGTAATATGAATATGAAAGGCCTTGAAATATGCAAAAGCTATTTACTCACATAGAATTCATATCAATCACTCCGATAAAATTTTCAAGTAGAGATTTGGGACATTCCCATGGAGTTCATAAAGCTGATTATCTTTTAAACAAGATAATATATTAATGCCATTTTAATATCTATGGTTCAATTAAGGCAACTGCTAAGAAAATTCTTCCCTGATTCTTGGTATTTTCATATCTGCCCCAATCCTCTTCCAAATGGTAAATACTATTAGCATCACCTTGATGTCTTTATTCATCATATAGCTTAGTTCCTGTTATATATGACTTGCCATGTAAGGTTACCTGGAAAGAACACAGATGTAGAGGGTGAGGAAAAGGTTGATGATTCAGTACTGTCAGCCTAGGAAATATATGTGGAAAATCAGGAAAGGTACCCTAAGAGTACCTCCAAAATTGCAAGTGTGAAACAAGGTGAAATATGAACTTTTGTCATTAGATGCCAAGTTCCTTTCACATCCCAGAGTATGCTAACATTAGGGAGAAATGTCACAAAACTGGCAGGGTAGGATTTCATTTGTAAATTAAGATTCCCAGAGGAAAGCCACACATGTGTTTAAGATTCTAAAAAAACTTTGGGAGGCAGAAGCAGGCAGATCTTTGTGAGTTCGAGACCAGCCTGGTCTATAAGAGTTAGTTCCAGGACAGGCTCCAAAACCACAGAGAAACCCTGTCTCGAAAAACCAAAAAAAAAAAAAAAAAAAGATTCTAAAAAACTGACTGATCAATTCGAATTTTATAATTATGGGTTGCTGGGGTGTTAGACTCATGCCAAATTATCATGAGCTAGCTTTAGTGTCATTAATAGCCATCCATTGTCTACCTCTGTGGCTAACCTAATGTCCTTGTGACTATCACATGAATCTTTGAGGTATTTAATTACTTAAAAGACCACCGACTTCACCAACTCAAAAATACCAGCACACACTATCTGAAGCCTATAGTAGAGATTTCATGCACACAGTGTTCCATAACCAATCAACCTGAAGTTCTCACCAATGTATTTGAAAAGTGTCTTGATGTATGACTTTTGGTTCTATTAACCTGTCACCACAGTGAAACCTAGTGTTTCATGTAACCTGAGTCTACGTTCTCACTTAATTCATATCGTTTTGTTCCTTTTGATGTGAGAGCTACATTTTGCATACACATGTTACAGAAGTTCTATTCATCAATCGTACACACTACAGATCACTAGAGAAGAGTTGTAAAATAGCCCAATACTCCAAAATACTGATACCTATGACATGATGGAAGTCAAATAAACACAAAACATGAGCATATAGATTTTGACTTGTGCCTTCACTGATTATGAAAGTCAGATTCAAGTTCTTGACATATTAGGCATGCTGTTTATAATTTCATGTTTCTAATTTTGTTCCATACTGGAGTTCACCTTCTTGCCCCATAACTTCTTCACAGCATTTTTCACCTCTGCATTCCTGAGTGTGTAGATGATGGGGTTCAGCATGGGGGTGATGACAGTGTAGAACACAGCCACAAGTTTGTCTTCAGTGTAGGTAGAGGCAGGTCTTAAGTAGAGGAAAATGGCGGGTCCAAAGAACAAAACAACCACCATGATATGAGAGGCACAGGTAGATAGGGCCTTCCGCCTCCCCTCAGCAGAATGATTTCTCAAGTTGAACAGGATGACAACGTAAGAGGACACCAAGAAAAGGAAGAGAGACACCAAGAAAAGGAAGAGAATAATCCACTGTTAACAAACATAATAACCCCAACCACAAAGGTGTCAGTGCAGGCCAGCTTAAATAAGGGATGGAGGTCACAGAAGTAATGGTCAATCACATTGGGACCACAAAATGGCAAGGGGATAGTGATAAAAATCTGAATTATGGAATGAAAAAAGCCCCCCACCCAGGAACCAGTCACCAGATGGTGACACATGCTCCTACTCATGATAGCTGTGTAGTAAAGAGGTTTGAAGATGGCCACATAATGACCATAGGCCATCACTGTAAGCAAGAGGATCTCAGTGACCCCAAAGAAATGGAAGAAGAAAATCTGAGCCAGACAGCCCTTCATGGAGATGGTTTTAACTCTGGCGAGTAAGTCAGTGATGAACTTAGGGACAACAGTAGAGGAGTAGCAGATCTCCACCAGGGACAAGGAGCTGAGGAAGATGTACATGGGAGAACGCAGACTCTTACTGATGTTGACTGTCACAACAATGAGGCCATTGCCCAGCACTGTGGCCAGGTACACAGGAAGGAACAGCGCAAAGCACACTTTCTGCACCTCTGGATCCTGGAAAAGGCCAGTGATGATCAGTTCAGTCACGTTATTAATGCTGACCATGGCGTCAGATCAAGTGTGCCAGAAACCAGTAGCTGAGGGACCTACAATAAAACAAGCAATAGCTGTGACATTATCCACAATGTTTGTATCACATCAAAGAGTGAAAAACTGCTTACAATATGTTGAGGTAAGCTTATTGAATATTAAACATTGTCTAGTTAACAATTTATTTTAATTACCTTTCTTTTAATTATTAGAAAATGAAAATCAGTAGAAAATGAATAGTTAGAGAAATCAATATTTATTTGCCAAAGATCACATAGAATGTGGTAAAACTTAAGACTCAGACAAGTGCTTCTGACTGTGGGATTCTCTCTAATGCACATAAGATATTCAAAAAGCAGTGAAACACTCACGTGGAAAGCCTGTTTGTGTCATTTGCATAGCATTTAAATAGATGCCCTCCCACTAGGAAATCCCCTGGGTACATCTATGACTGACCCGTGTTCCCCATCTTTCTTTTTTGCACCTCAGGAACTTATTTTCTCACAGATTATTTTCCACCAAAGTCCCCTGCACTGTCTTCTTTCCTTGGCTACACACACTCTTTCCCCCTCCAATAATGTAAACAGATATGGCCCCTGTATACAAGTTTTGAGGGTATGGTGTCTAGATACCAGGACATTCTGGCTTTGGATGCATCTTATCCCAAGTGCATTTTCAGTGATGTCACCTTGGTTGATTGAAATGGGATGAGGTTGTGGGGACAGTATTTGCACATTGGAAACCAGCAACACTTCAGAGCTAAGTTTTTGTTAAGGAGAAAGAGTTGTTAAAACATTGCTAAAGGTGTGTGGAAGAGCATTTCCTCTCTACCCCTGATGTCTCCTTCCAAGGAGAGGATGCTGTAGAAACATATCTATAACATAGGGTATATATTCCATACCCTGACATAGAGGTGTGGACTGAATTTGAAAGGAAAAATTGGGTACACCCAACTGGGCTCTTTTCCTCTTTTGTGTGAAATGTTCCAGGACGAACTTCCAAATCTACTTCAAGGACAACTTCTGTCTGAGTACTATAGAGACAGTGTTCCCTTTGATGGGATCTGAAGTTGCCACAGCTGGTTGGATGTATCCAAAGCTGCTGCTGATAGCTGTATGTCTCCTTGTGTGAAGATCACTGATAACTAATATAAGACCATATTTGTTGCCATCTTTGTAAGAAAGAAAGGCAATCTTCCTCAAACTCATATGCTATTTTTGTTAAGTTAGGCTAACACCCATATAAACAAAATGACAAACCAAATTTATCAGACACCAAAACAATGTTTCTCATACTTTCTAAAGCAGGAAAAAATGCAAAGCATTAAATATACGTGAAAATATTCTCTCTACTCAAACAAGAGTCACAATAATATTTTAGGAAGAATATCTCTGTGTGGCAGAAATAAAAGGCAAGACTTCAGAAGAGAAAGAGAAGTCAGAAATTCATAGAAACAAAAACAAACTGACTCAAAGAGCTAATGCTTTTAAAGAAACCTTATTCAACTTCAAAATTACATTTAAATTCAAGGACACAACAAGGAATATGCTCAAATTCATCATGGCATGTGCTATGAAATAAGAACAATAATTTAGTGCAAGGCTTTTGAAACACCAAGAATGTCCGGTCACCTGAGAAATCAAGTTGCTAAATAGGGAGACAATGCAGAATCACTTTACCACATCTTCATTCAGAAGCAAAAAGATATGGACGGGTTAGGCGTACAAATGTTGGGGCTACACTGTGTTTTCACAGAAGACCTAAGAGCAAGTAAGACCTAGAACGTGTTCTGGTGATCCCATTACCCTCTAAGAGCAAGTAAGACCTAGAACGTGTTCTGGTGATCCCATTACCCTCTAAGCTGCCTGATTTTAGAGCTTTGATGTCAACCTGTCATTCGTATGCCTAGCTCATTTCCCATATCCAACCAGCACACCACATTAATTTCACCTGTATGCATACCAGATCCCAAGTGTGTTCTTTCCTCCCCCATCTTGGGGTCATCTCCTCACACCAAGAAAGCTGATAACTAAATTACCAAAGTCCTTCACTTTCCAGCTGCCCTGCCCCATTCTTCCTGTAATGGAAATCAGAAAATTGCTTTACTACACCCTTCCTTCCTCAGATCACTCTGCTGCAAGCCTGAGTCCCTCTAACTATTGCTTAATGACTTTTCACCTGGAAATAACCAGGACAAGCCTGACTCCTTCTAACTAGTATTTAATGACTTGTCACCTGGAAATAACCAGGACAAGCCTGACTCCTTCTAACTAGTATTTAATGACTTGTCACCTGGAAATAACCAGGACAAGCCTGACTCCCTCTAACTAGTGTTTAATAACATGTCACCTGGAAATAACCAGGGCAAGCCTGAGTCCCTCTCACTAGTGTTTAATAACATGTCACCTGGAAATAACCAGGACAAGCCTGAGTTCCTCTCACTAGTGTTTAATAACATGTCACCTGGAAATAACCAGGGCAAACCTGGTCCCTCTAACTGACTTTTAATGGCTTTCAAATATGAGCCACCTCAACAATTCTTTTTATTGATCAACAAACTTCAACTTATCTATTTTGGAGTCAGACTCCTCTCTGCCTCTATAAACCTACACTGTTCATTGCACCAGAAACACCCACTCCTTGTCCCTTCTGGTCCTATGCATCTTCTCGGAGCAACTGCAGTCCTGTTGGTTCAGTGAGTTTGTATTGATTACACGATCTCATATTATATCTTCTCCTCTCTAAACACTGGGGAAATACTTCAACCATTTTCCTTACATACAAATCTAACCGCATTTCTTCTCTACTAAATCTTACCAACTATTCCCTACTGCCTTTAGCATGAGTTTTGATATCTTTAGAGGAAATGTAAGGCCCTTCTTAAGCTGACTATAAACTCCTTGCACCCTTATTGTCATCTGCTATCTGAACATTATGAGTCTTTATTCTAACTTAAAATGCTCTTACCTCTTTCTTTGGTATTCCTTCTAAGTTGTACAATGAACATCACTGCTATGAGAATAAAGCTCGGTAGAATTCTGTCTCATTAGTACCCCATATTTGTTTCAAAGAAATTAATATGATCTTTTATTATTTCCGCTTCTGTATTTTTATCCCTTACTAAGAAATAAATCATCTAATGTTGAAATTACAATTTTTTTTGCAATTGTTTGCATCTTGGTGTTAATAGAAAACTTCCTAACATATCGCACCTTTATAAGTATTCTATATGAATTAATATATTTAGCATGTACAACAGACCTGTAAAATTGGTGTGATTATTGTCTCTCCCTTTTTACAAATGAGAAAACATAAACACATAGAAGTAAATTAGACTGTCTAGGTTTACACAGCAGCATAGCCAGGATTTGAAAGCTGGCAACCAGAGTACCACACCTGTGCTCTTTAACTACAACACTGTACATAGTAAGGACATGCCATGTGTGCGGCATGTAAGTAAAGAGAAATAAAAATGGCCAACTATTAGAAGCAGGGCATGTATTCATTTGACAAGTCAAACACAACTCTTACCTGATGTTCTATTGAAATATTTCTGATTCATTACAAAAACAAAGGTAAATTTATTAGAACCATTCTGAGACACTCAGAGAGAAGAAAATTCATGTAAGGACCGATGTTTTCAAGCTTTGTCAACAAGAGGAAGAATACATTTGTAGCTTTCCTCAATGAAAAGTAACTCTTATTTACCTATCTACCATCTGAGACTTTTCTTATTTCTTCTCTCTATAATGCCCAATTCTCTGTTCCTACTCCTTCCCATAGCAGACAATAAATACATCATTTCAGTCCACTATGGTGCCTCACCTAGAAATAGAGAAGACAAAGTGATCAAGATATGGAAGCACAAATCAGTAGGTGAGTATGGAAACTATATATCAAATAATCTCTTTGAATTTGCATTACACCAAATGGTACCATGCCTGAGAAAAAACAGAAAGCAGAACTTTGTGTGTCAATTATGCCTGATCACGATGTGAAGCAATGGGACTGTTATTTTAATTATTAGCTCCAACTTCCTTAAATTCAAATGGTACCTCACAAGAACCCCCAAGTTACAAAGGACTTTAAAAATAGACTCTGTAATGCTGTGTAAAATTATCAATTTAAATAACAACAGTCTCCAAAATTTTATATCCAAAAGAAACTACCTCATTTAACAAATAAGCTCTGACTCTGGGAGCAAAATTCATGTCCAGCATCATGTGGTTGCTAGGAAACTTTGCACTTTGCTTCCTGGCAGATCACCTACCTTTAAGTCAGAAGAGCTGCTGTGTGCTTGCTCTGCCTTAAAAAAAAAATCGTAGAACAGTAGGGAATTCAAAGACTCCCAAGATGCACCCAACATGAAATTTATAATGCAGTGAGATGAGGATGACCTCTGTATACTTCCCTTTAAATCATGTTCTTAGCAAATAAAGTCATGTAACTAAGAGCACCACCCAACAGATATCTCACCAACTGCATGATGCACCAAATCCAGATCAATATCAGATAAACCTTCTAAGGGTGATACGGAAAGAATTCAGGGAGATATTTTACTTCCTATTCAAAGATGGAATGACATAAATGGAGAGAGGTCATGTCCACATCCTAGTTATTTCCAATTACCAGCTCAAAAAACAGTGCTTCTTCATAACATCTGGATCCTTAAAGGAACTATGTGGTGGGTACAACTATGACTCAAAGATCTGACCTATCCTCAAGGATAAATCACCAGTGGTCTTAGGAGCTTTATAAAGTAACAAATATAACACCTAAGACAAATCCCAAAGAAAATTCAAGGGGTTAGAATAGATGATGATATTTGAATCTAAGAAATAAAAGCCACAAAAAGCACCTGAAAAGTTAAGATCCAGTTGCATTGCAGGAATCCTACCTCCTAACTCAGACTCCAAGAGTTGTGATTAAGTGCATAGAATTTATACTATTTAAAATAAACGAAGCTACACACTGTAGTCAAGAGACCAACTTCCCCATAGAATTCCTGTTCTCTAGAGTAAAAATTTACCAAATGAAATATGATGCAAGGACAAAATCAGACGGCTTCAATTAATTACATACATAGCCATACAATTTTAGTGATGCAATGGAAACAAATTCAATGTATTTCCCCCATACATTTCCACTGAAAATAAATACCAGATCATAAATAAAATAGCCCAAAGGCACTAAGTCAGGGTAAGCAGTTGATGAACTATGCCGCTCTACTCATACCATCATACCTGTTTCTTCTGAAATGAAAATGTTGGCTTTGCAAGCGCCACTCGCCCCTGTTGATGTTTGCTGTAGCCATGGTCAACTTCAACATGATCGTTGACATTGTGGCTGACAGCAAGCCCTTGGGCCACATCTTCATTGAGCTGTTTGGAGAAAACTCTCCAAAGACAACAGGAAAATTTTATGCTTTAAAAACTAGAAAGAAAGGATTACTCCTTTCACAGAATTATTCCAAAATTCTTATTCCAGGATGACAACTTCACATGTTGTAATGTAGCATGTCCATCTATAGGAAGAAATTTGAGGAAGAGAACTTCAGCCTGAAGCAAACAGACACTGGCATCTTGCCCATGGAAAATGCTGGACCAATCACCAGCTGTTCCTAGTTTTTCAACTGCATTCCAAGACTGAGTGGCTAGATGGCAAACAGGTGATGTTAGCGAAAGTGAAAGAAGACATGAGCATTGTGGAAGCTACAGAGAGTTTAAGGTCCAAGAATGGTAAGACCAGAAAGAATATCTCCATTGCTGACTATGAACAACTCTAATTCTTTTGACTTTCAGACATATTACCCACAAGACCATTCCTTCTGTAGTTCAGGAAAGCATCTCTGCCCCCTCTACTCACCATACCAGAACAACCACTCTCACTAATTTTATTTATAATCCATATTATCCTCTGATGTGGGAGTGTTATATATCAATTTGTTGATTCCTTTGGCTAAGCAATAAAGAAACTGCTAGGCCCATTTGATAGGCCCACCCTTAGGTGGGTGGAGTAAACAGAACAGAACGCCCAGAGGAAGAGGAAGTGAGGTCAGACTCCACAGCTCCGCTCTCCGGAGCAGACGCAGGAGAGACGCCATGCTACCTGCTCCAGGGAAGACGCACACCATGCCCCAGCTCCGACCCAGGATGGACTTAGGCTAGAATCTTCCCGGTAAGCGCACCTAGGGGCGCTACATAGATTATTAGAAATGGGCCAGAGCAGTGTTTAAATGAATACAGTGTCTGTGTAATTATTTCGGGGCATAAGCTAGCCGGGCAGGTGGCTTGGGTTTGGGGGACGCAATCCCGCCGCCGCCCCTTATTACTACAAATGACGCCCAGACATGTGGCTAACTAAACCCACTTAAAAAACCTGAGAAGGCTTAAAAATAAGGGAGAGAGAGTTTAACACAGATTTTTGCTGTTTGTTGGTGGCGTGCTGTAGAGAGATTTCCTGATTCGGCAACAGCAGCAGAAAAAACGCTGTGTCATTTCAAAGCGAGGCTTCCTGGGGCTGTGCCGCCAGTGCAAACTCTGGCTTTATGTTTGTGTTCCCGCTTGGGATCGGAAGGAGAGTGCTCTGAGACCTTGACAATGACTCAGAGCTCCCCGCCTGCTCCTGGGCAGAAGGCAGAATCAGGCTTAGGCAGGCGGAAGAGCATGGCGGATTCCTGCCGCCAAACAGGGACGTGTTTTCAGACTGAGCAGTGCTCTGCATGTCAGATTTGGATGTAACTTGGATGAAAAGAATTTCTGTGCTGCACGCTCAGTCTCAGAATTAAAGTGCAGAGTGCCGCTCCTACCTGGTAGCCCCAAGAGGCTTCCTGACTCAGCTTTAGCTGCAAAACCCTGCGGCTCATTAAGAGGTCCTGCCACGAAACACTTAAACAGTGTTGATGAAAAGCTGAACACATGCTTTTCGGTTTTCAGGCGTAGCAGGAAAAAAGGTGCGCCGTTTAAAAATGCCGGCTTTCTGGGCCATCCTGCCAGGGCAAACTCTGACTGTTTGAGGCAGGAGGGCCGGCTACTGAGAGAGGACTTGAGTGTTGTCTGTTGTAGCTCTCTGGCTGGCAAGGACCTTGAAATGCCAGGTGTGGCTATAAACATGGCTGCAGCCTGTATTTCCGCCATGAGGCTGGAAAGCTAAGGAATGGACTGGATCTAGCTGGCAAAGCCACGCCTTTAGTCCTACTGATATTGCTTGGCAAATTAAAGACTCATGTGGTCAGAAAAAGAGAGATATACAGTAAAGAGAGATTCAAAGACAAAGAAAATTTCTAAATGGTTTACTGTGTGTTAAAAATATATGCAAGCTGAAAGTTAAAGTTCTTAAAGCAAAAAACAAAAAAAGGAAGAGAGTTGTTGTGTGTCTTAGTACACACCTTTAATCCCAACACTTGGGAGGCAGAGGGAGATAGACCTCAGTGACTTCAAGGTGTGATAGCACACGCCTTTAATCCCAGTGCCTAGAAGGCAGAGACGGACAGATCTCTGTGAGTTCAAGGTATAGTAGCAAACACCTTTAATCCCAATGCCTGGAAGGCAGAGACAGGCGGATCTCTGAGAGTTCAAAGACAGCCTGGTCAAAGATGTATGCTCAAAAAGCAAAAAGTTAACCTAGAAATGTCACAGCTTAGATTCTTAAGCGCCTAATGATTTAAAGGCGTAGATCAAAAGTGCTCCTGGATAGTAAAAAATTGCAGATTCACAATAGGACAGATTCAGACCACTAAATAAGTCACACTGTTGGATGAATGTACGTTGGCTTGGGAGAGAGAAGAAAAAGAATATAGAGAATAAAGTTAATGGTTTAAAAAGAAAAAAGTAAAAGTAAAGTCTTTAAAGAGACAGAGTACAGATAGTTATAGATATAAATAAAAATAAGCCGAGTAAAGATGGAAAATTCACAGAAAGTCTGGATTATGTACATTGTGTTTTCTTTAAAATTTTTGACTGTGAAGGAGCTAAGTACAGAGAGACATTTCATTACCTGGGCTGCCAAGCTAAACCAGAATGGATATAAGGGTATTACGATTTCAGAATTTGGGTCTAAGGATATGATGCTTTGGAGAGAGTCTTCTTTTGTTTTCACAGAGGATGAGACTCTGGATTTCTTCTATTCCGATTTGGTATGATGGACCACGTCCTCCTGAAGGGTTGCTGTGAACATCTTCAGAAAATTGCCTTGCTCAACTGCCAACTGAGATAAACCTGGCACACAGGTTACACCCTAAAATCATTAACGACGCCCCCATTCAGCAGGAAGCAGTTTGGAGAGAAAAAACTGCGCCCATGTTCCCAAATATGGTTTATAAACGTTCTTTTACATTTAAAGGGGGAAATGATATAGGTATGAATAATTTGCATTGATAGAGATTTAAGGTCAATTTTGTTATATGTATAAGTGTTTCTGATTTTGATTAAGGTATTGTGATTGTGTAGTTCATTTAAATATTTACTGCATAATTAAGAAATATAGGTTGTTAAGGGATAATCATCGATAATAGTAAAGCTTCTAGTCATGTTACTTAGATTTTCTAGATATATATAGAGATATATTTTAGATAGACATTTTCATGTCTTTCAAAGATTATAGAATAGGACATTTAATGTTTTAATAACTTAGGACTTTTCATGACAATGAGACACTCTGCTCCTGGCAGCACCAATCTACTTTAAGAAGAAGATGGGCATCGAAGAGGATCCTTATGGAGCTTGATAGCCATTTGGGCAAGAAACTGCTCTTGCCTGGACTATTGCATAAACTGGACAAAGAGAACCCGCAGAGAGAGGATTGCTGAACTTGCCTAAGGTGAGATGATCTTTTGGGGTTCCTGATTCATGAAAGAGTCTGCGAGACATTCTTCAGGACAAGCAGATAGTGACTGCCTTTGAAATTTCCTGCTTTATGGAAATGTCTGCTGGATACCATGGGCCTGAAGGCTGAAGATGGATGCCCCAATGGTACAGAGGAACTTTGGGTGACTGTCCAGGCAGCGAGATGTCTCTGTCATTTCTAGAGTTTTAAAAGTTTCTTTTTTCTTATTTGCTTATGTAGTATTGTATCTTTCTGGAGTCTTTGATGGAGTTAAGAATAGTTAGTTATAGTTATAGTTTTCCTTAGTTATGATAAAGATTATTGTAACTTTTACTTGATAACTGTTTTGTTACATGTAATTTTGCTATGTTAAGGTTAAAGCCTTCCTTTTTTTTGTTTAAACAGAAAAAGGGGAAGTGATGTGGGAGTGTTATATATCAATTTGTTGATTCCTTTGGCTAAGCAATAAAGAAACTGCTAGGCCCATTTGATAGGCCCACCCTTAGGTGGGTGGAGTAAACAGAACAGAACGCCCAGAGGAAGAGGAAGTGAGGTCAGACTCCACAGCTCCGCTCTCCGGAGCAGACGCAGGAGAGACGCCATGCTACCTGTTCCAGGGAAGACGCACACCATGCCCCAGCTCCGACCCAGGATGGACTTAGGCTAGAATCTTCCCGGTAAGCGCACCTAGGGGCGCTACATAGATTATTAGAAATGGGCCAGAGCAGTGTTTAAATGAATACAGTGTCTGTGTAATTATTTCGGGGCATAAGCTAGCCGGGCAGGTGGCTTGGGTTTGGGGGACGCAATCCCGCCGCCGCCCCTTATTACTACAATCCTCATCACTCTCCAAGTCTAGTTCGATTGTGGAGTTAAGTTTATTATTATGAATCAAAACTAAACATACATATTGGAAGTGTTCATCTGTGTTCATCAAAACATCTTGTAATTACAAAGGTAAAAGGTGAAAAACATATGCACATATTCTCAAAAACAACAATATTCAAGAGAGCTTTCAGGCCTCACGGTCCCAGCAATATTCTGCTCCGTGGCAACGTCCACTGGTTTTGCTGAGTGACTGACTGACTCCACGGGTCTTACGTTGCAGGAACCTATTGGACAAGGGCTCATATGCTGGTCCAAATTTAGGCCACACAACTCCCAAAGGTGTTATATGTGATTTGACAAGCTAGTTCAGTAATGTACTTAGTGTAAGTATGAGGAGCTGAGTATAACAACCAGAACACAAATAGATGTGGAACGCTTAAAAGTTCCAGATAGGAAGAGAGAGGGAAGATTTTAAGGTTCATTGGTTACCCAGCTTAGCCAAATCAGCATACATTAGACAAATAAGGGATTCTGTTTTCAAACAAACAAACAAACAAACAAAAAACCAAGTGATCAACACATGGGAAATAATATTTGAAGTTGAGATCTGGCCTTCAGATGCTAGTGAACACAGATATACATACACACACATGCATATTCACACAGACACTCAAAAAAATTCAACATGTATATTATCAGATTAAATAGTCAAGATATTCATATTGATGCTTACTAGTGTTTGTATTGATAAATGTAGGTAAAAACTGTTGTTCACAGAAGTTGGGCACCTTAACTCTCTGGCTATAGCTGGAAGACAATCAAAACATCCTAAGAATTTCAGAGCCAGAGATCCTTTAAAATTTAATAATGAAAAAAATGTGCTCTTCAGTGTGAAAATGTTCAAGTAGCATCTGTAAGGCTTGAGCATCAAGAATTGCACATCAGCCACAAGAGTTGTTTACATATCAATAGTTACAAAGCATTAGCTATGATATTCACATCTACTAGGAAGAGACCATGAATAGTCCTCTACTTGATAAATTATATTTTGAGGAACACATTTATAATCATTATACTAAAAACTGATAGAGCAATAAAAATTTTGGAAACAATTCTTCTCAAGAAGGAAAGCAATCCTTCACAAAGCAGGTGGTTTAAATCAGGACTCTACAAGTTTTCTGTATACGAAAAGGAAATAGCTGGGCAGTGGTGGCAGATGCCTTTAATCCCAGCACTCGGGAGGCAGAGGCAGGTGGATCTCTGTGCGTTCGAGGCCAGCCTGGTCTACAAGAGCTAGTTCCAGGACAGGCACCAAAAAGCTACGGAGAAACCCTGTCTCGAAAATCCAAAAAAAAAAAAAAGGAAAGGAAATAAAGTCATCCCAGGTAGAGCAATTTCTTGGGAAATTGATGGTCACTTGTGAACATTCATGCATGAACAAGAAACAGCAGAAGCAACAAGAAAATGAAGACTCTGTGCTGCCATTAAACACACTATTCGCCTAAAGCTTCAAACAACACATACAAAAAAGAAAAACAGGAAAATTCATAAGATTTAGTGGCACCAAAGATGCTCCATCTCTCTACTAAGAAAGGATGTTTTTTAGTACCATCCATCCATTTACCTTCAAATTTCATGATTTTATTTTTTAACAGTCAAGTGATATTTCATTGTAAACATGCCACCTTTTCTTGCTCCCTTCTTCTGTTAAGGGACATCTAGGTTCTTTCTAGTTTCTAGGTATTATGAGTAGAACAGTGATGAGCATGTCTGAGCAAGTTTCCTTGTGGTACAATGGAGTGTCTTTTGGGTATATGCCCAAGAATGGTATAGTTAGATCTTGAGGTGAATTGATTCCTATCTTTCTGAGTAACTATCATACTGATTTCCATGGTGGCTGTACAAGTTTATACCCCTATCCGCAATAGATGAGTGCTCCCCTTAATTCACATGCTTTCCAGCATTGTGTTATTGATCTTATCCGTTTTGACAGGTATAAGATAAAATCTCAATGTACTTTTGATTTACATTTCCCTCATGGCTAAGGATGCTAAACATTTCTTAAATGTTTCTCAACTGCTTGCATTTCTCCTATTGAAAATTCTCTGATTAGGTTTGTACCCCATTTTCAACTGAATTATTTGGGTTTTGGATATCTTAGCTTCTTGAGTTATATATTTTGGATATCAGCCCTCTCTCAGACGCGGAGTTAATAAAAATCTTTTTCCATTCTGAGGATGCCTCTTAGTCCTCATGATATGTTCTTTGTCTTGCAAAAACTTTTTATTATTGTGAGGACCTGCTTATTAATTACTGATCTTAGTGCCTGTATTGACAGTGTTCCTGTTCAGAAAGCCATCTCTTCTGTGCTAATGTGTTCAGGCTGTTCCCCATTTTCTCTCCTATCAGGTTCAGTGTGTCTGGTTTTATGTTGAGGTCTTTGGTCCACTTAGGGTTGACTTTTGTCCAGGGTGCTGAGTATGGTCTATTTGAAATCTTCTACATACGGACATAAATCCACATACCTATAGATACCTAATTTTTTATAACAAAGACAGAAATTGACACTGGAAAAAAAGACATCATCTCCAATAAATGATGCTGATGCTGATCAAATTGGAATGTGTATGTTATTTTTAGTATCATCTTCATTTATAAATTTTGAACATTGTAAGAGGCACTAAAGTAATTTCTTAAATGCCAAAATGTCACAAGAACTGAAATTGTTCACAGGACTTGTCTAGTGATCATAATTGGTATATCATACAAGATCCTAAGAAGCAATCAGAATAACAGAAAAATCCTTGGATGCAATTTAAATGATACATTTTCCACATAGAAGGGATAATCAGATTGTTAGCCTTATCCCACAATATCTCCTGATTAATTCCTCTGGCTCATTCCCTTTCTAAGTTAAATGTAAAGAACTTTCTTTTTTTAAGTTGTTATCCTGAGGTATTTAAATAAATAAAGCAAAGAGTAAATTTACTCATAGGGTATTTATAAAAATATTCACCTTATGCTGGGTGCATCTGGGTAAAGAAATTTCTTCTACTGATTTGCATTGCTTCATAATAATTACAGGTGTAAACAATAATTAAATGTTCAAAATTGCTAGTAGAGATGATGAGGAATTTTTCCAACATGAGAAATGCTAAGTGGTCAAGGTGATACACGTGACAATTTCCCCAATCAGATAGATTACTTTACATTTCATACATATATTGAGATTATTATATTCTACCCCATAAATTTGTTACTGTTTCTTTTTAAAACACATGTTTTTCTTTGGGAGAAAAGGTTCATTTTTTCTTCTTTTAATTACAACATTTCCCTTTCGCTTTCCTCCCACCAAACCTTCCAATTTAATTTTCCCCTCTCTCCTTCAAATTCACAGCCTCTTTTTTTCACTAATCATTATTGCATGCATATGTGTTTATATACATAAATATTCCTAAATATAATCCCGTTCAGTCTGTAAAATGTTATTTGTATGTATGCTTTCAGGGCTTACCTAAAACTACGAATTTTTTAATGGGCTTTACATTTTCACTTGGCTTGAATATTCAAATCACTCAAGGCATGATAAAAGCAGTTACCAGGAAGATAATCAAGTTCCATAAACTTCCAGAGGGGCAGATCAGCATTGTGTTTGTAGGCAACACTAGGCTACCATGGAGTTTTGACCTATTAATAAGAATCACAAAAGCAGCAATGTGATATCCTTATGTCTATGACCACCATTTTATAATATCTCACAGAAAATAGATTCATGCCAATGATAATTTACATATTTTAAAATAAATTCCTTCTTTTAGCTGTCTTTCACTCCATCCCTAGGGGTTTTTTTTAGTTGTTTATTTGTTATATACCAATCCCAGTTCCCCCTCCCTCTTCTCCCATTCCCCTCTTTTCCCCCCATCTGACCTCCAATACGCTCCTCAGAGAACTTAAGGCCTCCCCTGGGAAGTCAACTAGGACTGTCCTCTTCCCTCATTGAGGCAGGGCTAAGGCCCTTCCCCTTCCCCATGACTAGCATCCTTACGTTTTTCTGACCCACAACTTTCTCATGGCATTTTTCACCTCTGAATTTCTGAGTGTGTAGATGATGGGGTTCAGCATGGGGGTGATGACTGTGTAGAACACAGCCACAAGTTTGTCTTCAGTAAAAGTAGAGGAAGGTCTCATGTAGAGGAATATGGCAGGTCCAAAGAACAAGATGACCACAGTGATGTGAGAGGCACAGGTGGAAAGGGCCTTGCGCCTCCCCTCTGCAGAATGATTCCTCAAGTTGACAAGGATAATGACATAGGAAGACACCAAGACGAGGAAGGAACACAGAGCAATTAAGCCACTATTAGCCATTACGGTGACACTCTCCACAAAGGTATCAGTGCAAGCCAGCTTGAATAGCGGCTGGAGATCACAAAAGTAGTGATCAATCACATTGGGACCACAGAAGGGCAACTGAATAGTGATAAGAACCTGAATTAGAGAATGCAAAAAGCCCCCCAGCCACGAAACACCCACCAGCATGTGACACACTTGATGACTCATGATATTCATATAGTGAAGAGGTTTGCAGATGGCCACATAGCGATCATAGGCCATCACCACAAGCAAAAATATCTCAGCAACTCCCCAAAAATGGAAAAAGAATATCTGAGTCAGACAGCCCTTCAGGGAGATGGTTTTAACTTTGACGAGTAAGTCAATGATGAACTTAGGGACAACAGTAGAGGAGTAACAGATCTCCACCAGGGACAAGGAGCTGAGGAAGATGTACATGGGGGAACGCAGACTCTTACTGACACTGACTACTGTGACAATGAGGCCATTGCCCAGCACTGTGGCCAGATACACGGGAAGGAACAGCAAAAAGCACACTTTCTGCACCTCTGGATCCTGGAAAAGGCCAGTGATGATCAGTTCAGTCACGTTATTTGCCTTGCCCATGTTTTCAGTTCAGGAGTGGACATCAGGCAGGGACCAGCCTGAAATTCAAAAAAAAATGTAGCACCAGTTTATACAATTTACAGGATCTCAGAGGAAGCAAACCAGCAAACCACTTACTAATCATTCTTTACCCAATAGATAATAATTCGGAATTCAACATGGCACTCTAACATTTTATATTTTACTTAGTTTTATCACTGGAAAACAGAAATTCAGAGGAATAATTGCTTGCTCATAACCACACAGGCAAAGGTCACTTCTCAGTCCAGGACCATTCTTTCTAGCTTCTGGTACATATTTATGACAACGTATTCTGAATTTGGGCAGTCATTCATGCTAAGAACCTGCATTTGTACTCCTTTACTGTATTTTGATACCTCTTCTTCTTCTGGGGAATTGGCATATTTCTTCCCCTCTATTCTTTGTTTCTTTCTTCTCTTTCTCAAGAACTATCCATTTCCTGTTGTATTAATGCATGTGAAAATATCTCACCAGTTATCAAGTAAATTCCCATAATATATAAAAAGAAATACACACTGTAAAAATCGATCAACATTTCTTTTTACTTGGAAAGATGATTAACAAATGAGAGATAGTAAGTACTAATGTTGAAGTTATTGTTGGCCTCATGTTTAGTTATTGACTTGAAGACCAGAGAACAAACTTCTGTCAAATGGATGCACAGGCACTTCCACAAGTGAGTTGCAAAGAAGTTTAAGCCAACACAAGTATTGGGGGCAGTGTGTCACAACCATTTAATAAATCATTCCCAAGCTCTGTATTCGAGAGCACTACCTTGATATCTGTTTGTCAGTCAAAGCCACAGTATTTACATATTGTAAATCACCAAACACAACAAATCATTTTATTTTTATTAAGAAGACTCATTTTCAATCACACAACTTGGTAGAGACTATCAAAGAGAGATTTTTCTTCCCTGTTACAGTAAAAATACACTTCAGCCACATGCTGTAGGAGATCTGAGTGGACTTAGAAGAAGAGACTAGGCATACACAGTAGGTCCTTACTCACTCCTCCTCCTCACGAGTATTTTAGATAGCATGCTTTTTCCTTGGAGCATCTATCTCTGTGTTTGTGTATATCCAATGCTGCCATGCCTGTGTGCATATGTTGTTCACACTCATGAGTAAACTACACAACAGCTCTTTGGACAGATGTAAACCACCATCTCCCTTATCATCTTCATCAACAAGGCAATACTTTCTGCTCACTCAAGTGCATCCCTTCTGAATTACTTCAGCTTTCATGGGGGCAGGAGCAGGTATACTAAGTTTCCTACAAACATAGAATGTATGAACTGATGCCACTTTACAACACGATAAACTAAATCATCTAAGTACATACCAAACCTATGGTGGAACTATGTATCTACCCAAATAGGAAGCATACTCTCTTAACTTTACTGAGCAAGCAAGCAATTGTTATGTTAACAAAAGAAGAAATGAACTAGTCATTCATTAACAGAATCCATAGACAAAGGTATAAGAGAAGAGTTCAAATTAAATATGACCACTGTTAGAAATTTTAGGTGTATTTACTTAAATAAACACATAACTTTTCTGTGAGCTTAAACACAATTTAATCTTGATCTATTACAGAAATTAAGATAAATTTACTAGAACAAATATAAGACATCACTTGGAGATATAATAATTGTGGAGCTCCACAGTGTTCCAGGCTTCATTTATAACTCCTTTGGGAATGACCCTTGCCTCTGAAAATTTCTCTCTCTCTCTCTCTCTCTCTCTCTCTCTCTCTCTCTCTCTCTCTCTCTCTCCCTCCCTCCCTCCCTCCCTCCCTCCCTCCCTCTCTCTCTCTCTCTCTCTCTCTCTCTCTCCCTCTCTTTCTCTCTCTCTCTCTCCCTCCCTCTCTCTCTCTCTCTCTCTCTCTCTCTCTCTCTCTCTCCCTCTCTTTCTCTCTGTCTCTCTCTCTGTCTCTCTCTCCCTCTCCTGCCTGTTCTTCTTCCTCTCCCTGTCCCCACTCACCCATTCAAACTCCCTCTGCCACTGAGATGGTAAGAAATACCTCCTGCTTTGCTTCATACTAGAACAAATGATAGAATATAGACCATGACTAATCAAAAATATGAGATCTCTTGATGTACTAATGTGACTGACCTTGGAATGAAGTAAAGAACCTCTACCAATATAGGTGCCAACCTGGCAATCCCCAAATAGTAAATTATAGTATGCATAACTGTAAAGGAATTTCAGTAACATCACATTTCATGCTATGGATTTTTTTAAAGATTTATTTATTTATTATATATACAACATTCTGCCTCCATGTATGCCCACATGCCAGAGGAGGGTGCCAGATCTCATTACAAAGGGTTGTAAGCCACCATGTGGTTGCTGGGAATTGAACTCAGGACCTCTGGAAGAGCAGACGGTGCTCTAAACCACTGTGCCATCTCTCCAGCCCCCATGCTATGGATTTTATATCATTATTCTCTACTCAACCACCTCTTCATCTCGAAAGTGAATTCTTATGGCTCTAATAAAACAAAATTAACTAGTCCCAAATCCTATGTCAGCTGAGAAACTCTGCACCTTGCCACTAGTCACACCACCTACCTTTATATCAGAACAGCTGCTGTGCTCTTATGCATTCTTTGAACAACAAATAAAAATGAATAGCATGAATTCAAATAAACTCAATGTGCTTCCAAGTCAGCATGATGTTAGGAACCCTGCTGGAACACATCACTACTCACGGTTTGTTTGGACTTAGGAAAACTGGAGTGGAAAAATAACTCGATTTCTTGCCTGGAAATGCTGGTCCTGGAGCAAGCAAGATCTGTGGGCTGTTACCACCCAGCTGATTGAAGACCATCCACTCATACTCAACTAAGCCACTCTGGGAATAGTGCTTAAAAGAATTTAAAGACAGATTGTTCCAACTCCTTCTTTTTGTATATGGGGTGGCACGGGCTAAGAGGAGACAGTTGTCTTTCCCACACACTCTAATAATTTCTGGGTACTATGTAAGAAATCATCATTCTGTCAAAAAGTACTAGGCTATCATTGGTGATATGTGGTGATTATTGTTAAGGAGTTGGCTTTGTCTCCTAGAACATATCATCAAAAGGATCCTGGCAGCTTTTCAAAAGAAAAGACAGTAGGCAGAGTCTAATTTAAATCACAAAAGGGGAAAATTCACAGCATCTGCACTTAGATTTGCAATTTTGAAGGAAAAAAATCCTTAAGAATAGTAAACTGAGAGTCTCTGGATCCTGTTTTAATAAATAACTACCCACTCACACCAAGTGCAAGCATTGCAATTGAATTCCCACATACTAGAACTGTTTTTAGTAAATCAGCCCTCATGTTATAACCAAGAGACCAACTTCTCCATGGAATTTCTTTTCCCTAGAGTAAAACTTGCCAAATAAACTTGAAAAAAAGTTTCAATCTATTCCAATTATTTTTTCTGTCTCTTCCATGTTGTTTTGCACACACTAGAGAGAAAGAACACACTAGAGAGAAAGTGTTGAAAGCAAGGCATGCAGGGGCCATTTGACTAAACTTACCAACTGAAAATAAATTCCAGATGAATAAGGAAAGAAAAGAAGCCCACTGGACACTGGTGTGATCAATACTGGACTCACTATCCACCTATAGCTATGCCACTCCACTTTCCCTTCTCACTTTCTTTTATTTAAATTTCTCATCGTCATAATTGTCTACCAAGCCTATCAATGCTAAGTCCTTCCCTCAAACTCCACCTCCATGCCTTTGTGTATATTCTGTGTATAAAAGCATTTAATCACTTTGTAGCTCTTTCCCTCTGTCAACAACAGTTGTCCAGTCATGAAATATAGCACGAACTTCTTCTGAAACAGGGGTGGTTTGTTGATCCGTCCATTTATCCATTCATTAATATAATACTGAATTCTATAATGTTCTAAATTCTGCTATAGGTACTAAACAATACACTGTATAAAAATAAAGTCACTAAACCTCATGAATGCAGCATCCTTAATTTTCCTTTTAGGATATAACTGAGTTAGAGAGGAAATGAAAAAAAAAATGATTCCAGACAGTCAACTCAATCCTTTCAAAGACAGAAAAAAAATAAATATGACAAAAATACTAGTGGAGAAAAGCACATGGTAAGACCTTATTGTGGAAGACATCACACAGTTTTGCACAACAACAGAGATAAATGAATCTCAAGCCCTCCCTAGAGCATAGCTTTCCTAGTTCCAGAAGGTGCTATGCAGGCTCAGTTATCTTACCCGGTGCTGGGACATACATGCTACAATACTGGCATACTGGGAACAATATGCCTGCTTGTGCAATAGTGACGTGATAGCTATGGAGTAACCAACTGGTCTCTGAATAGATTTGAGACCTGTTCCACTGTAGGGAATTCACACCTGATCAAAAGCCCATAGCTGGGAGGGTCATAGACCCTAAGGTAAAAATTATTGTGGTCGTTGTTGTTGTTGCTAAATGGTCATGTAGTCAAACTACCTTCTAAATATTATGTTTGTGTTTATACCCATTGTGATGGCTATTCTTGGTTGTCAACTTGACTATATCTGGATTGAACTAAAATTCAGAAGTGGACAGCACACTTGTGATCCAAATCTTGAGGCAGGAAGACAATGTGCCTTTGATCAGAATCTTGAAGCAGGAAGGCACACCTTTAATTTGGGCTACACCTTCTGTTATATATGAGGAAACCTATACATAAGGAAGCTTATATAAGAACAGGGTAAAAAGAAAGGGTTCATTCATTCTTGGCCTGCTTGTCCTCACCTTGTCAGCACATCCATTACTTCCCTGGCACTGGAGCCTACTTCTTCAGGGTTCTAGCATACACAGAACAGCTGAGACATCCAGCCTCATGGGACTGAGAAACTACTGGATTTGTAAACTTTCCTTTTACAACACTTAGCCATGTTGGACTGAAGCTCATAAGTCTTTTCCAATAAATTCCCGTGTATGTGTTTGTATATGTATGTATGTATGTGTGTGTATATATGGAGGGGGGAGAGATTCATTCTATAAGTTCTGTGACTCTAGAGAACCCTGACTAATACACCCACAGACCTGGGCTACTCTCAACCATGGTCATAAAAATCTTTTTGCAGTGGGTAACATACAGTGAAGAGATTCATAACAAGTCAAAGTGCTGAGAATAGAGAACTGTGAATATTAAACCCTTAAAGGGATCTTTTTAACCCCCGTCCTGAAACCCAGGGAACGTCACAGAGGAGGAGGCAGAAAGATAAGTAGAAGAAGATGGGGAGGAGGCCTGTGAAATTCTGCCATCTAGCTATGGCATGGATATTGCACTCTTTAACTCACAGAAGTTGTGGTTCCAAGCACAAGATCTCCCAAAAATCAAGCCAGTCAATGGTCCAGTATGAATGGAGGAGGAGCTAATGAGGTCCTCCTAATTTAGGAGCTATTGGCAGTTGATAACTACTAGGGGAGGGTGAATCCTTCTTTGGGGATGTTGCAGTTGATAGGTTGACCATGTCCAGCAGATGGCTCCACTCTCAAGTACATATGACACAAATTAATTAGATTTTGTAGAATATTTCTTTAATAGAGAAGTGTCAGAGGTATACACCTTGAATCCCAGTATTTGAGAGGCAGAGGTAAGCAAATCTATCTGAATTCAAGGTCAGCCTAGTCTACAAAGTTAGTTCTGGGACTACATAGAGAGACCCTGTCTTTAAATTTAAAAAAAAAAAAAGAACAACAACAAAAAAAAAAAAAAACCAGAAAGATGAGAACATAAAGATACAAAAAGAATATGTTATGAATGAGTCTAGGAGGAGATGGGGAGATGGAAATTAGGTATGGCCAAAATACATTTTGTATTTATATGTGACACTCTCAAATAATAATGTTTTTACGTTTTTAAGAAAAAATAAATGATTCATTTAGGCTAGCACACCAAAAATTTAATCATCTAAGCCTGTAATTCTTTATACATTATTATGTATTTCACATTCTGAGTTTCATAATATCTTTACCATCAAGAATAAAATTTTTATACTTCAGTACATTCAAATTAGGTTCAATTAAATTTTTTGAGTTACATCGCAAATAAAACAGGCAAAGTTGGATTCCTAAAATATGAGAAAATACCACTGAACATCAGTGAGCAAGTGTCTTTCTGGTAGAATGAAGCATCTTTCAGGTAAATGCCCAAGAGTGAACCATGTGATAGACTGAATCCCATATTCCTGAGGAACTACCACAATGATTTGCATAGTAGTTACATGAGTTTGCACTCCTAGCAGCAATGGATGAATGTTCCCCTTACAACACATCCTTGCCAGCATAAGCTGGCAGTGAATAATAAAACTGAAGACGATATCTGAAGATAGAAAGGTCTTTCATACTCATGTACCATAGAATTAATATAGTAAAAATCATCATCTTAACCAAAATCAAGCTATAGATCAATGCATTCTCCATGAAAAACTCAACACAATTCCTCACAGATCTTAAAAGGAAAATTTTCAGCTTCATTTGGAAACAGAAACAAAAAAAAAAAATCAAGAATAGCTAAAACAATCCTAAACAAAGAAGAACTGCTGGAGTTGTTACTATCCCCAATTTCAAGTTACACTACAAAGCTATAGTAATGAAAACTGCATGGTATTGCAAAGAAAGGCACATTGATAATTGATTGATTGGAATTGAAAACCCTGACATAATTCTACATACACATTTTAATTTTTAATAAAACATTGGTAGATATTATCTACTATAAAGGTAGTAGAAAAGAGAATCCCGTGCCAGGAACTTTGGCTGATGCCATTACAAGAACGAAGGGAAACTGAAAATTTAAAGAAAAACAAAACAACAAAAAAACAGTAAGTGGCCATCACAAAACTCCAGTTGAGACATTGTAATGACTAGAATGAAAATAGTAGCAATTAAGAATTTAGGAAAGGTTAAGACTCTAGATATATTCTGAAGGTAGAGTTCACAAGATTTACACAAGTTTTGATGGAGTAAAAGAAAATAAGTCAAGGAAGCAAGGAAGATTAATCAAAGCTTGATTGCTTATCCTGTGGCTTTGCCTTTTATTTTGTTTAATTTGTTGTTGCTGTTGTTGTTTAATAAAGTTAAATGAGGGCCATGAAGATGATTTGGTAAGTAAAAGTGCTTGCTTTCAAGGAGGATCACCTGAGTTTGATCTTCAAGACCCACCTGATTGAAGGAAAGACCTTACTCTGACAACTTGTGCTCTGACCTCCTATCGTGCTGTGCTTTGTGCAAGCAAATAAATACACACTTGCACACATAATTACATTAAATTAGTGTCCTAGTTAGGGTTTCTATTGCTATGATAAAACACCATGACCAGAGCATTTTGGGAACAAAATGGTTTATTTGCTTTATACTTCCATATCATTATTCATCGTTGAAGGAAATAGGGTTAAGAACTCAAGCAGAACAGGAATCTGGAGGCAGGAACTAATTCAGAGGCCACGGAGGAGTGCTGCTTACTGGCTTGTTCCTCATGTCTTGCTCATCCTCCTTTCCTAGTACCATGAACCATGTACCACAAGTTCAAGGATGGTACCACCCACAGTGTACTCTGCCCTCCCACACCAATCAATAATTAAGAAAATGCCCTATAGGCTTACCTACAGCTGGATCTTGTGGAGGCGTTTTCTCAGTCACCCACTGTACCAAATTACAAAATCTTGATTCTGTGAGGAACACTTTCACACAGCATGCAGTTCAATTTCACAGAGAAACAAAGGGCTTCATATTCTTCAAAAAAGTAAGTTCACTGTTTATTTATAGGGATAAAGATTTGAAACATTCCAAAATGGCTATATGTGTTATAGTATAGCCCTAGCAGGATATATTTTACAGATGCTTAAAAAGAAAAATTTAGGATGGACCATAAAGAACAACTCTAGAATTATCAAGCCCTATGAATTTTTTCTACTCATTTTGCAAATTAGGAATTCAACATTATTCCAAACTCATGACCATACAAAGACTCAGCCTCTATTTTTTATCTACTTTCACCGTCCTGATCCATAGAGTCTTCATGGCTTTCTTCACTTCTGCATTTCTTAGGGAATAGATGATAGGGTTAAGGAGGGGAGTTATCACTGTGTAGAACACAGCTACCATCTTGTCTACAGGCAAAGTGGCTGACGGTCTCAGATAGATAAAGACGCAGGGTGCAAAGAATAAGACAACTACAGTGACATGGGATCCACAGGTGGACAGAGCTTTGCGTTGTCCCTCAGAACTCTGAATTCTCAGATGAAACAAGATAATCACGTAGGATGCTAAGAGGACCACAAAACTGATCACAGACAGTGTTCCCCCATTGGCAACAATCAGCAGGCCATTGAGGAAGGTATTTGAGCAGGCAAGTTTGAGCAGAGGAAGCACATCACAGAAATAATGGTCAATGATATTGGGACCACAGAAAGGTAAGTGAAAGATGAGAAGAATCTGGGCAATAGAATGCACAAAGCCTCCCGTCCACGCTGTTCCCACAAGGACGGCACACACCTGTCTGTTCATGATACTGGTGTAGTGCAGGGGCTTGCAGATGGCCACATAGCGGTCATACGCCATCACCGTGAGCAGGAACATCTCAATACCACCAAAGAAGTGGATGAAGAAAAGCTGTGTCATGCAGCCCCATACAGATATGGATTTCTTCTGAGCTAGGAGATCAAAGATGAGTTTGGGCACTGTTGTAGAGGAGTAGCAGATCTCCACAAAGGAGAGGGAGCTAAGGAAAAAGTACATGGGGGATCCAAGACTTCTGCTGGCTGCGACAGTGACCACCATGAGGAGATTCCCAAGAACAATGGCTGTGTACAAGAGCAGAAATATCACAAAGCAAATTCTCTGTACCTCTTGATTGGGAGAGAGTCCCAGAAAAATGAACTCAGTTACATTGTGTATGTTAGCCATGAGGGAGCAAGTTGTGTGGTATGATCTGAAATGAAAAATGAGGAGTTAGTAATGTGGGGAAGGAAGAACATACCATGAGGACTGAGAGAAATGCACATGTGTTGTTATTTCAGGAATAGTGAGGAATGGCAAAGTATGATGCTATAGGAGAGTTGCCATCAGTCTGAGAAAGGCTGCTAGGGACTTCGGACTTTACCCTGAAGCCAAGGTCCATCAGCAAGAATATCTATTATCCAATGAGTAGTAAGTCACTTTGTATGCAGAATGTAGAGTTGTGGAAACACCAAAAAGGAAAGGCATTAAAAAGTTGTATTTCCTCATCAAAAAGAGGCTGCCAGGACACTGTTTCCATCTGTGCTGCATGTCTTTCTATTGTCTTTGAATGGCTTTTGGTATTTTTTTCTCCTGAAGACTTAGCTCGTTACTTCTTTCTTTGGTTAGCAGAACCAAGTTCTCAACCATTTAATACATGGTACCAGTATTTTCAGAATACATAACCCTGCTGTAGCTCCCTTGATGTTCAGTATACCTCAAGGGGATCAGAACTCACCACAGACATGGCTGTGCCTGTATGTCTTCTAATTCTTGTCCTTATTCTCTGTTCGATTACTTATTGATCTTTTCTTTTTCCTTCACTTCAATCCATTAACTTTTCTTCTTTCTCCTGGCATTTTGATTTCCTCTGTTTCTCTTAACGGCAGCAATGATCCAACAGCCTTGCTCATGGCCCAGCTATGTAACACGTCCGAGCATTATTTAGACTGCATAGTGTCTGGCTTGAAAACTATGCTTTTTCCAACATAGCTGAGACTGTGTGTATTTACTCCAGCAAGACTCCAGGGCTCCTGAGGTTAGAGCTAGATGGTTCTGCCCATCTCACAAAAGCTCTCTCCTCACTGATCCAGACCTGTGAGGAAGACCTCTGCAGACCAGAGGGAACTCAGGAAATACACCTTACAATTATAGACACAGAGGGTGGAGAGCAGACATAAATTCCCAGGTCATCCGGCAATCCTCTCAGGAAGCTACTTGTGGAGAAAAGAGCTGGGTTTCTATTCAGCTGTTCTCAGGAAGTAATTTCTATAACATTTACAGAGTTCTTTAAGTTTTCAGATACTCAAGATTCAAATTAACATGCAGATGGCGCATACCTCAGAGGAAGAAACCACAAATCTTAAGTCCTGCCCAATTCTCCCATAAGCTAAGTTCCAGCCCTTGATTTTTTGGGCATCTTTCAGGGATGAGACATCTCTTCCCATTCATGGGTTCTTGTGGCCACTGTGCCTTCTCTCAGGACATTCTGTAACCATAGCACTTATCACAATGAATTTTATTGCCTACTACAGTATAAGTTCCCAGAGGGCAGAATATGCCCTGCTCTTCATTTCATCTTCAATGCTCACTGAAGTTGATCTCAAGAGATAACATTCAGTGAACATCGGGAGAATAAATGAATATTTGACATCTAAACTTGGTCTCCTTAGTCTAGTGTTGCACACATTGTAGGTGTTCAGTAACTACCAAACGAGGAAAAGCCTCTATGGTATGATATCATACCTTATTAATTCTGGAGTCCCACCCAGGGTCCAGACAGTACTTTTCACAAATATTCATGCAGGCATACTCTCAGAAATGCCATGTGTCTCATGGCACCATTCCCTTTGCTTTCAAATGAACTATCACAGCTAAATTAAACCTATGGCCACAAAGCTCACACCAGTGTTTCAGTTACTTTGCTCTTGTGAGCACAGTGATATTTTATGTTCTAACACATAAGCACAAATAATTGTGACAACATTGCTGGCTCATGATAATTTCCCAGTTACCTGATGGAGATGCATGGGCCAGGTGTGGCCCCGTCTTCTGCCTCAATGGAGTAACGAGATGAGGATATGTCCCCATGCAGCCTTAGTCTTGGAAATGTGGAGATCCTCAGCCTCAACTTCTCATGAATTTAAAATAAAAGTAAAACAAATTTGCCTCTCAGATGTTCCTCAGAGAACTAAGAACTCAGGAAACTCAGCTTTAAGTTCACTCCAAGAAAAGCCAAGGGAGAAGTTATGATTAAGTGAGAAATGGGGAGTCCTTGGAGATCTTCATACTCACCCCTTCCTAATTAGGAAAAAATGTCTTACTGGAAGAAGGACCCTAAAGTCTCTGTGGGAAAAAAACTTTAGAAACCAGTGAGAAATGTGAAACAATGAAACCCACCCACTGATCAGAGATGATTAAAGGTGGTTCAGGGATTTCGGAATCACAGAAGGGATGATACTACTTGTGCTGAATTAGATGTATACATCAGTAGCTTCCAACTGAGGGGTGATTATGCCTGTGCAAGACATTTGATAATGTTTAAAGATTTTTGACCAGTCTGGCCAGGGAGGAGAGTGCCACTGACATTAAGGAGACACAAAGTCAGAGATTCATGAAGTATCCTACAATGCATAGGATGCTCCTGTATATTATAACTAAAGGGCTCCACAGACTTGTTGTAATGCCCTACTATTTATTTTAAAAAAAATCCCTGAATGGATAATCATTTAAGTTGGGTGATGAATTACACAGCTTTGACCATACCTGCTTGTGCTTTAAGGTTCCTGTAATAAGATTTTAAAAAACCCAAAAATTGTCTCACTATGTAACCCTGCCAAGCCTAGAAATCTATGTAGATAGGGGTGGTCTTGAACTCAGAGATCCATCTGTCTCTGTCTCCTGAGTACTGGGATTAAGGGTGAATGCCACGATGCTTAGTGAACACAGAAGATTTTTAGGTAGTGAAAATATGCTATTATCATGGTTGTATGTCATCATACATTCATGTATGTACAAGCCTACAGACTGTGCACCAGCTAGACTAGACTAACATACTAGCACAGTACTTGGAGGTGGAGTGCAAGGCAAGAGATAAGAGAATCCTTGGGCCTTGCTAGCAAGAAAGCCTTGCTGAACTGATGAGCTCTGGGTTCAGTGAGAGGCTTCGTTGAAATAAAAAGAACAAATGGTTAAGTGATTTAGAAATACCTAAATTTGATTTCAGGCTTCTCCACATGCACATATACTTGCATGTGCAGCCATCCTCACACATGGGTATACACACACACACACACACACCATACCTATACATTGTATATGTGACCTCTAATTATTGTAATTCATAGCAGAATGACTAATACAGAAGAGTGCATGTTCAAGCTTCCATTTATAGGAACTCCAGACGATAGAAATTAGAACAGTGAAGTTGGGCATGGTGCCGCACACCTTTCATCCCAGTACTGGGAGGCAGAAGCAGGTGAATCTTTGAGTTCAAGACCAGTGTAGTCTATAGAGCAAATTACAGGCCAGCCAGAGCCACACAGAGAAACTTTGTCTTGAAAACCAAAACCAAAAATAGAAACAGAAACAAAAACCAAACAACACAAAACAAAACTTAAAATTATATCAGTGGGTACTCTGAACACAACCTCATGACTGATATATTGGGGGGGAATCTTAAATATGTTATAGCTTCAGACTTATTACACATGTCTTATATATAATAGTACACATATATTATATATACATAAATATAAGAACACAATAATAAAAGACAGAAGAGCATGACAAATTTACAAACGTTTTATGGTTCTCGTAAATCCTTGACTTACATGTTACAAAAATCATTACTTATATTTGCTTTTATTGCTCTTTTTTGATCACCGTCCCCCTCTATAAAATGAAGGTACAACCTTCATTTTAGAATAGAGAAATAGAGAAAATTTAAGTCTCACATGTCCAGAGAGTTTCATTTTTGTGCCTCTTAAGCCCAGCCCTTAAATTAGTTCTTGGTGATTTGTAGTATTCACCAGTATTTGTTGAGTAAGTGAATGAAAGAGTGAAAGGGTGATTGGTACTTTCTCCAGAGGAAGTTGTCCCCATCTTTCATGATCACGACCACTATCCTCATCGAGGGAGCAATGAGGTTTATGGCAACTGAGGTGATTTTTTTGAAGTGATTTTTAAAATATAAACATGGCACATAAATATGAGAATTAGAAAATTCAGTGTAGCACATATAGCCTAACTGTTAATTTATATAGGAGTAGAAATGGAAAAATGAGAAGTAGGAGGTAAATGGGATAGTTATAAGCAAATAGTTAATTTACTGCTAAACACGTGTTAGTTCACGTCCTGGCTTCCAGTCCTGTCTCTTTTATCTACTATCATGTAAACTTATTTTCAGTAGACAAACCTGAGGAAAATGAGTCCCACATGCCTGATTCTCATCTTTTGTCTTTGCCTTCCTAATTTTAAAGAGCTTCATGTAAAAGTCACTGAAGTACTTGAGATTAAATTTAAACCTTTTCTTTTTGTTCCAGTTTAGTCACAAAGTTTCCCTCTGGAGAAAAGAAATTCCATGGGGGACATTTGTTTCATGATTATAGCCTGTGAGTTAGTTTATTATAAAGAATGCAAGGACCTCAGTGTGTAGTCACACCTTTGGATAAAGAATGAGTGGGTAGATTTTCTTGTCAAAAGCAAAAGCTCTTTGCTGCTTCTTATGCCTGCAATTAATTTTTACATTCAAATGTTCAACTTCATGTAGCTTTCTGAGTTTCCTCTTTATTTTATAATTAGCTTTAGGTACCAGTTACATTCCTAACTAAGACTAGTGATGATTTTTTTTCGTGGAGAGAAAATGCAGCCCTTAAATTGCAATGACAACCTCCACCCAGTAAAGTCAGAAAATTCAGTGCTATTGAGACTATTATCCTTGATTTAGTGCATGGAAAAATCATTTGAAGGTGATTTTGGGAAGCCAGTTCTCCTCTCTCAGCCTTTGTCATTTCATCCATGAGCAGAAAAATTTAGGAGATATTCTTTTAAATCTACTTCACATTATTCTAACATAGTTAAGATGAGGATGATTGGTACATGGCTCACTGGGTGTTCAATGAGGAATCTGTTGGGTGGTGATATTTAAGGGACCTTGTTTGCTCAAGTACCAGGACTCATAAACTATTCCTTGTTCCTTCCCAGCCGAATTTTTCCAAAACCAAACTTCTACTTGACTCATGTTGTATTTAAGCAGAGACATACTTCATATTGGGTTGGAGACAATTTGAGTTTACTTAAAAATCTGTGATCTAACTCCTTGTTGAAGATAAAGAACACAGCATCCCTTCTGATCTACAGCAAGGTAAAGTGACTAGAAATAAGATACAGAGTTTCTTAGCCATTGTTTGTTGGACAACCTCAATTTCCTCTTAGACCTACAAAGTCTCACTTTTATTGAGTGGCTGCATTTGATGATTTTAGGGTTGGCAGACCTACTTAAATTAGTAATTTTTATCCAATGAAAAATACAGCATAAAATTAAGTATTTTAAAAGTTCTTTTAGGTTTTTGGATTCTGTGAGTTACTGTTTTAGAGTCACCAAGGAGAATCATCCCAGAATTGAATGGGAATTTGATTTCTTCACAGGTAAGAGGAGATTACTTGGGAGCACAGGAGTGTCCCCGAAGGTTAGACCACTAAATAGGGTCCTAATTCTAATGACTCTCCAAATATCGACTGCACTGGAAATGACGAGGATCCCAGAGTGAAAGCCTGATAGAATGGTTGTGAGCCCTAGAATTCTCTACTTCTTCTGTTACTATGGTCAAATAAGTTTTTCTGAATATTCATTTTCTAGTTACAAAGTAAACAAATTAAAATAGTATAAAATGTTATACTTGAATATACATGTAACTAGTATTTATTGACTAAATAAATGATATACATATTGTAAATTGTTTTACATTATCTGCCATACTATACATGTCATGAATTTGTGTTCAAATTGTTTTTTTTTCAACAGAATTTTATAACATCCAGCGCACCTGAACTGAAGCCATGGCTAAGACAAATAACGTGACTGAACTGATCATCACTGGTCTTTTCCAGGATGCAAAGGTACAAAAGGTGTGCTTTGTACTGTTCCTTCCCGTGTACCTGGCCACAGTGCTGGGCAATGGCCTCATTGTTGTGACAGTCAACATCAGTAAGAGTCTGCGTTCTCCTATGTACATCTTCCTCAGCTCCTTGTCCCTGGTGGAGATCTGCTACTCCTCTACTGTTGTCCCTAAGTTCATCACTGACTTACTTGTAAAAATTAAAACCATCTCTCTGAAGGGCTGCCTGGCTCAGATATTCTTCTTCCACCTTTTGGGGGTTGCTGAGATTCTTCTGCTTGTGGTGATGGCCTATGATTGCTATGTGGCCATCTGCAAACCTCTCCATTACATGAACATCATGAGTCATCAAGTGTGTCACATGCTGGTAGCTGGCTCCTGGCTGGGGGGCCTCATTCACTCCACAATCCAGATCCTCATCACCATTCCATTGCCCTTCTGTGGTCCCAATGTAATTGACTACTACTTCTGTGACCTCCAGCCATTATTTAAACTTGCCTGCACTGACACCTTTATGGAAGGGGTTATCGTGATGGCCAACAGTGGTTTAATCTCTATTATCTCTCTCCTTATCTTGGTGTCCTCCTATATCACCATCCTTGTGAACTTGAGGAACCATTCTGCAGAGGGGAGGCGCAAGGCCCTCTCCACCTGTGCTGCCCACATTACAGTGGTCATCTTGTTCTTTGGACCTGCTAGCTTCCTTTATCTGAGACCTTCCTCTACATTTACTGAAGATAAGCTTGTGGCTGTGTTCTACACAGTCATCACCCCCATGCTGAACCCCATCATCTACACCCTTAGAAATGCAGAGGTGAAAAATGTCATAAAGAAGTTGTGGGACAAAAAGAGCTCAGAGGCAGAGTGAATGGAGTAATAAATGACGAAAAGGGATTTTAATACTTAGTCTGTTGTTGATGTAGATTTTGCTGTTTGGTGCATATTCAAATAAAAGAGTAGTTAGAAGAGCGTGTTTCTTTTACTGCTGTACTTCTCTCAGGAAACAAATACTCCAAGGACAGAGGTCTGATTTTCTCACTGAATTTGATTGGCTGCATAGTTAAAAAGCAAGTGCAAATTCAAAGAATATATAGAAACATGCTTGTATGTTCCTTGAGACATGGTAGTATTTTGAAAGATTGGGTAAAGTATACTTTAGTACTTCCATACATTGTATACAAACCATTTTATGACTATTATTATCTCAAAAATTAGCATTTCTTTTTGTTGAGAAATGATTACTATTTTCACTGGAAGAATTAAGGACAGGGTCATAACTTTTTAATTCATATCTCTTTCCCATTATTATGAGTGACCATGCCACAGCTATTTCTTGTAATATCCACTGATTTTTTTTCAGTGAGGTGAGATTAAAAGAGTCTTTGTTAATCTGCACGGTTATATTTCTCATAATCTCTTCAATGCCCCATTGTATCTCCCCACTATGAAAAGTTTTGAGTGTATCTTACAATTGCTCTGTCTTGGCTTAGGAGTTGTATAAAATTGCACTGATTTGCATCCATTCACCCAGATTTTCTCAAGTTGTGATATGCCAGAGTAGGCTGTGTTTCCACCAAGTATCGTTTGGGCTCCGAGATCATATAATAGAGGAATTTGTGGCTGCAGGGCAAGGCATAGACAAATTCATATGTTGATGAAAACATGTGTGTCTGTGATAATACATGGACATTTAAATTTATGTATCATTAATGTCACTAAAACCTGGAATTCTTAAAATTTAATTTTAACTTACTTAAATCTACATAGGTACACACCATATGACTATGAAAGTTGGTAGCATAAGTGTGTTTTCCTAAGACTTGTAGGTTTCTCAGTGTTAGAGGCAAGACTTCTATCCTACTACCTTGATGGTTCTGTGTCTACCTGCCTCTAACCTCAGGTTTCATTAACCAGCTCTTTACCTCATTCTCACATATCCTTTCTAATCACTCCCAAATTCCCACACAAATCTCAGGGTGGCTGGAGAGAAGGAGCATTTGCAGCAGCCATAGGCCATGTCTAGTCAGCTTGTCTTGCTCTCTCACTGTTAAACTAAGAATGTATTTATAGCCTGTGTGATTTCCTGTCTCATGATCACCTGCTAAGCAGAAGGACTACATAAAGCTAGAGATTTTGCTGGATTATTTATTGGGTGGACAAGTTGATGAATGTTATCTTTCAGAGTCCAATTCAGTGGGTATAGTCAACTATCATTCACAGATACAGAGGCAGAAGGATAGGGGGCAAGTAGTTTTATAATGTATGTAATACACAAATATGCAAATGTGAGAATGAGAAGATGAAAATAAAATAATGTCAATCATCACTATAGTTTTATGTAAAAGTGGTAAAAAGGATAGGCTGTCCTCAGTTGTCTACTTATTCAGTAGCTGATCAAAACCTAATGCCCAAGGACTTTCTCTTCCTTTTTAAAAATTCTGCTATATCGGCGATCGCTTCCTAGGTATAACCCCAGCAGCACAGACATTAAGGGCAACATTGAATAAATGGGACCTACTGAAACTGAGAAGCTTCTGTAAAGCAAAGGACACTGTCACTAAGACAAAAAGTCAACCCACTGACTGGGAGAAGATCTTGACCAACCCCGCAACAGACAAAGGTCTGATCTCCAAAATATATAAAGAATTCAAGAAACTAGACTTTAAAATGCAAATTAACCCAATTTAAAAAAATGGGGCACTGATCTGAACAGAGAATTCTCAACAGAAGAAGTTCAAATGGCCAAAAGACACTTAAGGTCATGCTCAACCTCCTTAGCCATCAGGGAAATGCAAATCAAAACAACTTTGAGATATCATCTTACACCTGTCAGATTGGCTAAAATCAAAAACACCAATGATAGCCTTTGCTGGAGAGGTTGTGGAGGAAGGGATACCCTCATCCATTGCTGGTGGGAATGCAAACTTGTGCAACCACTTTGGAAAGCAGTGTGGCGGTTTCTCAGGAAATTCGGGATCAACCTACCCCTAGACCCAGCAATGCCACTCTTGGGAATATACCCAAGAGATGCCCGATCATATGACAGGGGCATTTGTTCAACTATGTTCATAGCAGCATTATTTGTAATAGCCAGAACCTGGAAACAACCTAGATGTCCTTCAATGGAAGAATGGACGAAGAAAGTGTGGAATATATACACTCTATATATAGATATATATATATATATCTATATATAGATATATATATATAGATATATATATATAGATATATATATATAGAGTACTATATATATATATATATATATATATATATAGTACTCTAGTACTACTCAGCGGTAAAAACAATGACTTCTCGAATTTTGTATGCAAATGGATGGAAATAGAAAACACTATCCTGAGTGAGGTAACCCAGACCCAAAAAGATGAACATAGGATGTACTCACTCATAATTGGGTTCTAGCCATAAATAAAGGTCAGTGAGTCTATAATTTGGTATCCTTAAGAAGTTAAATAAGAAGGTGAACCCAAAGAAAAACATATAGCTTTCCTCCTGGTTATGGGAAGTAGACAAGATTGCCGGGCAAAAAATTGGGATCTTGATTCAGTCTCATATCAATAAAGCAAAATGTAAAAAAAAAAAATTGGGATCTTGGGGGTGGGCTGGGAGGGGGGTAAAGGGTGGTGGGGAGAGAAAAGTGAGAAGGGTAGGATGAGGGGAACTTGGGGAAACGGGATGATTGGGATAAAGGAAGGTTGGATAGGGGAGCAGGGAAGCACATATCTTAATTAAGGGAGCCATCTTAGGGTTGGGAAGAGACTTGGACCTAGAGGGGCTCCCAGGTGCCCAAGGCGAGGTCCCCAGTTAGTTCCTGGGGCAGCTGAGGATAGGGATCCTGAAATGACCCTAGCCTATAGCCATACTGATGAATATCTTGCATATCACCATAGAACCTTCATCTGGCGATGGATGGAGATAGAGACAGAGACCCACCCTGGAGCACCAGACTGAGCTCCCAATGTCCCAATGAGGAGCAGAAGGAGGGAGAACATGAGCAAAGAAGTCAGGACCACGAGGGGTGCACCTACCCACGGAGACAGTGGGGCTGATCTATTGGGAGCTCACCAAGGCCAGCTGGACTGTAACAGGAAAAGCATGAGATAAAACCGGACTCTCTGAATATGGCGGACAATGAGGGCTGCTGAGAAGGACAAGGCACAATGGCACTGGGTTTTGATCCTACTTCATGTTCTGGCTTTGTGGGAGCCTAGCCAGTTTGGATGTTCACCTTCCTAGACCAGGATGGAGGGGGGAGGACTTTGGACTTTCCACAGGTCAGGGAACCCTGACTGCTCTTCAGACTGGAGAGGGAGGGGCAGAGGAGTGGGAGGAGGGAGAGAGGAGTGGGGGAAGGGGGAGAGGAGTGGGGGGAGGGGAAGAGGAGTGGGGGGAGACAGAGGAGTGGGAGGCTGGGAGGAGGCGGAAATTTTATTTCAATAAAAAAAATAAAAAATTAAAAAAAAAGTTCTGCTATATCAATCAGAAACCATAGGCAATAAGCCCTATTACCTTTACTTTTTTATGTACCTTCTCCTTGTTGGGTGTAAAGCAATATTGAAATGACATTAAAATGATTGCAAAAGATTTAGAAAATTTCCAAAGTCATTCTTTATTTGCCTAAGTTTTCCTACAGGTAAAAGAAATTCCATGGGGAAGTCGGTCTCTTGATCATATGTGTGGCCTCATTCATCATAAATAGTCCAAGAATCTGAGCATTTAATCACAACCTTTGGACATTGTGTGGATAGACATGACTGGGGCATCAAAGCAGGATTTTATTACCGCTGAATTTCCTAGTCTCATGAATTTTTATTTTTATTCTAAAGTTGTAAGTCTAAATATTTTTTCCTTCTGATTTGTCTTCGTCATCACTTTATTTTCTAAATACTCCATAGGGGACAGATCCAACTTTTGAAAGGCAGTAACATTTCCACCTCATATCCCCAAAGCCTAATGATTTGGAGAGAGAATTGTTTCCTGTGACAGTACCAAATAAAGAACAGAGTGTGGTTTTAAGAAATCAATTCACCTTTCTCAGACTTTTACCTTTTTTATACATTCAGAAGTTAATATAAGATTATTATAAATTATTCTCTAAAGTGTTTAAGAAAACACTCCTAATGTAGTTTTGCTGAGTGTGACTTGGTTTGGGTCTTCAGTAGGAAATCTGCTCAGTGATGATATTAGTCAAGGGACTTCACTTATGAAAGAAAACAGAATCTGTAAGGAGGAATCTGATGCTCCTTCTCTATATAGATTTTTTCCCCAGAGCAAACCTCTCCTTGAGGCATAGCATGTTCTATGGGAGAGGAGAATTTTTATGATGAATTAGAAACAATTTATTTGAAGTCTATGTGGTCTAAATACTGCTCTACCTGGGAGCAAGGAGCACACCAGGTCTTCTGACCAGAAGGTAGGTGAAGCGACTTGAAGTAAGAATTAGAGTCTACAGGCTGCAATAGGTATCAGGTAACTCATTATTTTCTCTACCCCTGTCTGTATAAAGTACATGTCTATCTGCTGGTGTGACTTTATAAACTTCTTCTCCTGGTTTGCATTTTCCTTGGTGCGTCAGTCATTGTGGGGAAAGAGGAGGAATTTCTCAATTGCTAATGTTTGGGGGTTGGAGAGAGAGAGGAGAGAAAGAGAGAGAGAGAGAGACAGAAAGAGAGAGAGAGAGAGAGAGAGAGAGAGAGAGAGAGAGAGAGAGAGAGAAAGAGAGAGAGAGAGAAAGAGAGAGAGAGAGAGAAGATTAAATGTAGAAAAGGCAGAGCTGAATAGGACCAGGTTGTGTTAAAAAAAGGTTATCAGATGTCAGATGTCTTCCTGTTGGAGGAACTGATCCATGAAACATAAGAAGCTATGCAACTTTGTGTGTTTTCCTAATTCAGAGATTAAACCTTGTCAAGGTTATTTGTAATATACATAAACTTCCATCTCCCTTCTTATCTTTGTCAGTGATAAAGATGTTTTCTGCCGTCTCAAAAGTTTTAGTTCTTATTTATTTTAATTAATACATTTTATACAATGCCCACCACCTCTCCGAAGTAATTGGTGCTGCCAGAAGCAGACACATCTCACTGTCATAAAACATCCTAAGTTCTTAAAATACTTTAAATGCAATATTCCTAGATTTGAAAGATTTGAAGAATACCTATTCATAAGAAATATATCTCTATATATCTAGAAAACCTAATTAACATGACTAAAAGTTTCATTATTATAAATGACTACCTTTCAATTCATAATTTTTATGAATTCACAAACACATCATACCCTAAAAAAAGAGAAAATATATACATATAAAAGAATTGACCTTAAATTGTATCAATAAACCAAGATCCATTACAATGCAAAGTATTCATCTCTAGAGCATATTTTAAACATATTCTTTTCCAGTCCCCTATTACTACTCCCAGATTCTCCCTCTCTATACCCAACCAACTTTGTATTTTTTTTCTTCAAAAAATGAGCTAACCTAAACAAAAATCAGCTAACAAACCAAACAACAACAGTAACAATCCCACCTAACCCCAAACTACCATAGATTCCACAAGACCCCCCTCCTAATATAGAATCTGTTTTGTGTTGCCTCATTAATTCTGGGCATTGGGTGAACTTGGAGTATGGTTGATATACACAGTGTCACTCTATGGGAGAAAACTGATTTTCCTCTCTCTCAGTGGGTATCAGTTACAAATAGGTCTTTTGTCTGTGGTGGGATTTTTTTTCATCCACTGGTCCTTTTCCATGCCGGGATTTTGTCTATCTTGATTTTGTGCAGATCTTGCACATGTTGTCAGTTTCTGTGAGTTCATATATACCTCATCACTATTGTGTTTGGGAACATAACCTTTCCCTTTTCAGCATTTCTTTTCTCTATGGAATCCACTCTCTATTGCTTCACTCACCTAATTCCACTTAGCTATTTTGAAATTTCTCTGTTTCTTTGGAATGAACATCTCTCAGTAGATTTGGTGGTAGATGGTGGGAAACAATTGTGGAACAGGGTGGAAAATATAGTTAGTTCCACACTCTCAGAGATGTGAACATTTGTTGTAGAAACATATTTCTTGAGGCAAGATGTAGAGGATTTTGCTTTGGTACAGTGAGGACTGGGACAACTGAGAGAAAACATCATGGAAGACATTGGGAAATGACAGAAACAACAGGAAAATTATTTCTTGCGAAAGTGTAGCTTTGTTTCCTGGTGAGTTTATGGTTTTGGAAGTTGGATCTCTGGTTGTAACTGAATCACCACAGCTTATTCTGCGCATGTATCACTCTGCAGACTTGAAGACTGCATGTCAAAGGGAGCTTTCCTTGTCATGTTTGTCTGTCTCATCATATAATGTCTGCCATGTCACTACTCATTGAGTCTGAGTTTGCTTTGTACTTCCCAACTTGTAGAATCATGAGCTAGCAAATGTGTACTCTTTATTAATTACAAAGTCTATACTACAGATGTAGTACTTCTCTGAAGAAAAAAAGGATATAAAGAATTCCAACCAGCACAGTATCCAAGAGATGACTCAAAAGGAAGACTTATTAAATGCAATGAATATAATACAAACACATGATCTGTGTTTCTGTATATGCATCTATCATCTATCTGCTTATAATATATCTTGAAATTTTAACTTCAGAATTCCTTGTGATAAATTAGAAAAATACCTGGCTGAAAGTTAGAAGGACTTATTTTGAGTTACATTTTAACGTATAGTAAAACAGTTTGTTCTTTCTAGAATGCTTTTAGTATAATTAATTTGTGCTAAAAATTTTTGGCTTTTTTTCTAGCCTTCATTCTATTTGATGTCCAACACACTTGAGCTGACTCCATGGCCAATGAAAATAATGTCACTGAGTTAATTTTCACTGGCCTTTTCCAAGATCAAAAAGTACAGAAGGTATGCTTTGTACTTTTCCTTCCTGTGTACCTGGCCACAGTGCTGGGCAATGGCCTCATTGTTGTGACAGTCAACATCAGTAAGAGTCTGCGTTCTCCTATGTACTTTTTCCTCAGCTCCTTGTCCCTGGTGGAGATTTGTTACTCCTCTACCATTGTCCCTAAATTCATCACTGACTTACTTGTAAAGATTAAAACCATCTCTCTGAAGGGCTGCCTGGTTCAGATATTTTTCTCCCATTTATTTGGAGTTGTTGAAGTCATTCTGCTTGTGGTGATGGCCTATGATCGCTATGTGGCCATCTGCAAACCTCTCCATTACATGAACATCATGAGTCATCAAGTGTGTCACATGCTGGTAGCTGGCTCCTGGCTGGGGGGCCTCATTCACTCCACAATCCAGATCCTCATCACCATTCCATTGCCCTTCTGTGGTCCCAATGTAATTGACCACTACTTCTGTGACCTCCAGCCATTATTTAAACTTGCCTGCACTGACACCTTTATGGAAGGGGTTATCGTGATGGCCAACAGTGGTTTAATCTCTATTATCTCTCTCCTTATTTTGGTGACTTCCTATATCACCATCCTTGTGAACTTGAGGAACCATTCTGCAGAGGGGAGGCGCAAGGCCCTCTCCACCTGTGCCTCCCACATTACGGTGGTCCTCTTGTTCTTTGGGCCTGGCACTTTTATTTACATGAGACCTTCCTCTACCTACACTGTGGACAAGCTTGTGGCTGTGTTCTACACAGTCATCACCCCCATGCTGAACCCCATTGTCTACACATTAAGGAATGCAGAGATGAAAAATGCTATAAGGAAGTTTTGGAGACAACCAGAGAACTGAGAGACCACAAACAAATTACAAATATGTCTTGGTTTTGGTGCTTATTGAAATGGCTTTTGTTTTTAGTAAGGTTTTCTTTTCTTTTTCTTTTTTCTAAGAAAAAATCTAGTAAGAATTGTAGTAGAAATTTAATCATGGCACTTTACTAGGTAACTTGCCCTGTACTTCAGTTTTTCTTAAATCTTAGTTCTTAAACTAATCTACTAACGTGAAGATAGGTCACTGAATTTCAGATGTGTTTTTATTATTTCAAACTAATTTTTCCTTTCTCAAAAATACATGTTATGTTTATGTTTGCTTAAACTAGCTCATGTTTTCACAGTGTTTAATATACCCCAGTGAGTAGAAGGTAGATAAAACAGATGATTGTGAGGTATTTTATTTGATTTGATTTTCTTTGTTTGCTCCATGGATCTGTCACACAGCACAGAGTTGCTCTACACTCCAGGTTCTTTATCCTGGCAACTCCTTTGCAGCATGACTATTGTTCTTTAGGAACACAATGGGGCAAATAAGAGTTCCTGCAATGGAAGAGCTGGGTGCCAGGCTGTGGGCTTGGCACAGTATCAGACTGCGAGTTGAGAGGCGTACAGAGCGACAAGACTGGAAAAGTGGGCATTCGTGTCCTTAGGAGGATGCAGTCAAACAACGTGAGGACTATAACCTACAATTCTTACTTCTGAAATTTCCCACTGATTGTTTGGAGGCTGAGGTTAGCCACGGATAACTGGGACTGTGACACCTGAAAGTGTAGACAAAGTAGAGTCTACTGAATGTAGTTTTACATTTGTACTAGAATATACTTTCGCATCTTAATGGAAATGAATGTCTTGCCTTTAAGTACATCACTCCTTTTAAAAGTTAGAACACAATTTGATGACTCATGAAGCACACCTTTGTAAGTGAATGTAAGAAATTCTGGTTGTTCTTTGTGCTTAAGGAAGCATTGAGTAAGTGGTTTTATGTTGTGTTCTGTGGGCATTTGTTAGTGTTTGCAGATACTTGCTTCTCAGAGGCAGGTGTTGTTGAAGTACAGAGAAGCTTCAAAAGCCCCAAGTGCTAGAGCAAACAGCCTGTCACAGTTCCAGGGCCATCCACTTGCCTTGTTCATGCTCTTATATGAACTGAGAAGATAGGAGGTCTGATATAGAAGGAGAAGGAGGAAGGAGAGACAAAAAATACCAAAATAATACTTTTAAAATTGTGAATTTTTACAAAGATGTTCTATGCCACCACCAAAGATTCTTCTGAATTTTTGTTTAACTGTGCTTACCCAACACTAATTGTACCATCTATTTTCTCTTCTTCTGAGACTTTCAAGTCTTTGGAAAAGACAAACAAACAAATAATCATTAAAACAGTAAATCTTAAGACAATGAAGAATTATTCAAGACATTATAGTACAGGGTAAAAGAGCCTGCTTATTTTGAACTTTTCAGCAGCACAGTTGTTATTTTGGTGTTATTCATCCCTCTGTCCTCCTCCTTCTGTATCATACTTTTGTGGTAGGGGAAACAGCTTAGGTTTTTGTCACAGATAAATGGGTGCAGAAAAATGTGATATCTACGCCTGCCTCTCACTATATATATTTTGATTACTCTTTATATATGTGATATACACACATGACAGAGTTTTGTTTATTAACTTTTTATTGATTATTTGTGGATTTCACATCATTCATTCTGGTCCCACTCATCTCCCTGTCCCCTCATCTCTGTCTTTCTCCCTTGCACCCATTTATCTGTGACAAAAACCTAAGCTGTTTCTACACCGTGGGCCTGCAAATCTCTCTCTTTTATAAGGATTTAGATTCCTTTGGGCACAGTCCCAAGAGTTGCACAGCTGGATAATCTGGTAGTTCTGCTTTGATTTTTTGAAGGAAATGCCTTTAACATTCATACTGACTAAACTAATGTATATCCCCTACCACAAAAATATATAAATATATAAATGTACGCACACACATACTTAATGATGTGCATAAGATAAAATATTTGTAAATATTAAAAAGTAGGTGTTGTCTTATCAACCATACAGAAAGAACTACAGGCAACTAAGGAATCCTAAGAGTGGGCGAAATAGTCCTCTCCTGGAAGGAGCACACCAAACGGTCAGGCCTGAAAGCATAATACAAGTAACAGTGTACAGACTGAGGTCTATATATGTGTATACATCTATATAATAACAATTCACAAAAAAAGATGACAGGAATTTGTAGAACAAGGGGTTATATGTGAGGTTTTGAGGGGAAGAACAGGGAAGGGGGAAATGATGTGATGTTATTATACTCTCAAAAATAAAAGAAAAATAATTAATAATAATAAAATAATAATAAAAGAAAAATAATTAAGTAAAATAGAGGTTACTTGAAAATACACACACACAAATAATGAATATGTGTGTGCACATTGGAAAAGGTTCCAAAATGCATTGTTATGAATAAAAAAGCAAGTTGCAGAATTATACATGTGATACTACTATAAATGGAGAAACGATTAGTTGTTCCCACCAGCCATCCGTAACTCAGACAACAGCCTCTGAGCTCAGAAGAAAATGTTCTCTGATACATTGGTCTCCAGGGAAAGGAGGGACTAATTAGTCCTCTATTCTCTGAGGTCAGCCACCAGTCTTCTGCTTCTGATATGCGCCAGGCTTTTTGGCTCTGCAGCAGGCTTCAGCAACTAATTATACCTGAAGGAGCTGAAGAGTTGATAAAAGTTTGTGAAGAAACAAATTAATCCCTTGGAGGCTCTTCAGAGTTGAGAACTTCTACTTCCTTGAGATTCCCAGAAGCTTCAGTTCTATAACTAAGGGCACAATTAGGGACCACGAGAAGCATGTGCTCATGAATTGGGTGAGTCACTTCCATACCAGCCTGAGCTACAGTGTCAAACTCGTCTCAAAAAATACAAAATGAAAACAAATAATAAGTTCAAGTCATTAATGAGCCACGATATCTGATTCCAACCTCTATCTCTGTAACCATAGTGTGGGCCATATTGTAGTCTACCAATGCCCCCATTAGGTCCATAGCATTCTAAAGAGCTGGGTTACAATGTCAACACAGGATCAGATCAGATATTCATTATAGTAGATTAATAAGATAATACAGGATAGAAGCTATTTGCTTCCTCTCTTTTTTTTATACATGCTGGTCATCATGGATGCGAGGGTAACTGCCATTTAAGAAATGCGCAGGTACCATTATCACTCCTCCCACTGGGTGCATCTGGAGAATATAAAATGAATGTTTCAGAGGACAGTGAACATAGTTCAGGATTCTAAACATTTCATGGACACAGATATCAATATATAAATCACCTGAAATGAAACCTCCACTGCCACACATGTGAATGCTGTTAAGCATTTTCCAGTAATGCCACAAATACCAATAAAATTCACCCAAGAAACACCAATTATTTGTTATTTGAATCTTTTTCCATGATGAGTCCCAAAGCAGAAGTTCACTTTGCTGGTAATGGATCATTCTTATGTGCATAGATCTTAGTCCACTTTGATGTCCTGCTAATTATAAAAGACTGTACTACAAGTGTTCCTTATGCATTATTTATGCATACATAAATATATATTCAATGTAAAAATTGTAGTGAGATACGAATCTTAACTGGCATACTAGGAACATCATGTGTGCCAAACTATAAAGCCAGCTTTAAAGCACTATGGAATTCTGTTTACCCATGATATTCCTCTACTTTACATTATTCTCCCATAAAAATGTTTAGTTTCTGAAATAACATACTCGCTAGACATTAAATCTTATAATTACATAAAATAATATTAATAATTATTTTTAAGAGTAATTTAAAAGCCCAAGTTGAATAGTAGACTAGTCTCAGGCACACCTGTAGACTTTGATTTGGGGGTATTTTCCATCAAATTGAACATGGGCTACTTTCAGAAGATGGAGCTGAAACACTGATTTGGGATTCCCCTCTGTGTGCCATGATTACCGTTGGTTAATAAAGAAACTGGTCTTGGGCCTGTGCAGAGCAGAAGAGAAAGAGGCAGATGGGGAAAACTAAACTGAAGGCTGGGAGAAAGAAGGAAGAGTCAGTGGGACACCATGGAGCCACAACCAGAGACAGACATGCTGGAACCTATGTGTTCATATAATTATGACTTTTCCTTAGTCTATTGTCTATTATAATTAAAGATTATCTGTAAAATTTATTTTCCTTTTTACTTATTTCATTTTTTTTTGATCTTGCATCACTTCCATGTCCCAAAGTCAACTCAGTTTCATTGAAGTCCTTTAGAGTACAACCTTGTTCTTAACAACCCCTGCTAGAGAAATAGGCTCATTCACTGTTTCGATGTATTATAACTAGGACTAATGATCTAAGCTGTCACAGACTAAACACTCAGAACCCCAAACCTGTTCTTACCCTCTGGTGATTACACCATCACATTAAACTTACATGTTAGGCCCATGATAAACCTTCTCACTGTATAAAAGGCCACTAGAAGTTATTCTCCTGAACTTCTTTAAGTACTACCCATACTTCAGCTACGTAAAACTACTACACACATCACCATTGGCTTAAAAGTCCAGTTAATATTATGGAAGCCTCAGAAACTTAATGACCCTACTTCTGTATGCCTTACAGAGATCTCCACATCTTCTTCAAGGATGACTCATGTCAGTTTACTCTCACTGTACTCAGGGACATGATGGTGATTGAATAGTATTCTCTCTTATGTTTCTGAGTTCTGTGATATGATATTGCAAGGTCTTTTACAAGGGATATCTCAAATACATCCCACTGCCCCACTACCCTCTTCTCAGAACTTCTTAGGCCATTCTTGGGGTGAATTAATCATGTTTATTATCTTGTGATACTCATTTACTCTCTTACTAAAATATTATTGGGCTTCTATACTGTGAATTTTATGATAATAAGCATTATAAATATTTCTGTTTTTGTGATCATCTTGAATTATTATTATTTTCTGTTCTCTTGCTCCAGATGCAGCTGTATGTATAGTGATCTCTCCTTATAATCTACTCCACAATAAACATGACCTCTTCATACAGCCAATCTCAACATTGAAAAGGTTCTACACACCTGATAGTACTTAATGTATGCACCCTTCTAATGGACACAATCCACAATTTCCATCCTTATATATTTGTAGACACACAGAGATTTATTTATTCACACACTTAAATTCCTCAAACCTCCTTTCTCACTGCTTCACATTCTTGTCCAATGTCAGCATCTTAAGCCAGGTAAGTGACAAAAAAAGGAACTGTCATGTCAATACATTATTGGAAAATACCAGGCAAGATAAACTAGGTATAGTTTTCTTTAGAAAATACATTTCAGACTCTAATTAAGTCCTTTAAAATATAAAGACCCTGTGAGTATAGGAGTGTTTCTGCAATTTAAAGACTATTTGATATTGAAGTTTGTGATTATTTTATGTTTAAGAGGTGGCTCTCTTTCTGAGATGATATAGACAACAAATCCACCGTCAAGTCAGTGTCTTTAAGAAACTGGTGTTTGTTTGGAACATCACAATGATCTTGGGGCTAACATTGACAAACAGAAAACAGCCTTTTCATGTTTATTCATAAAGATTCACTCCATGGGAAGAGACGAAGCTCTCAGAAAGCAGGCATTCAGTTCATTTGTGTTTTAAACTTGAGCTGTGCCTCTTCTCTAGTTTTGGATTCTTCGGGCCACTTTAGAATTGCCTCTCCCTCCCCACTTCTGTTCAGAATGGAACACCACTTTCTGATAGGGCTGTATACGCTGTCAGTTAACAGGTTCTATTCCTTTTCTCTTTTTGACAAAAGATGTCTTACTACAAAATATTCTGGTTACTGTAGACAGATTTTCCTTTGGACTGCCAGCCTTAGATAATGAAATGGAGACTTATTATTAATTGTAAAAGTTTGGCCTCATTTTAGGTTTAGGGTTGTTCCTAACATTTTCTTGAAACTTAACCCGTATTTTAAAATCTGCAGTCTTTTACAAGGCTCAGTTACCTTTACTCTGTATTTCCCTTCCTGTTTCCTCTGCTTCTGACTGACGACTCTTTCTTCTTCTCAGAGCTCTTTTTCCAGAAGTTCCTGCTATACTCCTGCCTAGCTATTCGCCACTCATCCTTTTACTAAACCAATCACAGTGACATGTCTTTGCACAGCATAATCAAATATCTCTCAATATTGTTCCTACTGTATATAATTTCCTTTGTTGAAGCTAATACCTTTCCTTCCTAGACAATAGCTGCAATGTTGCTGTGTGTCCACTAGATGGCACCACACGATCGCACATGGGCATTTCCAATTGAGCTGAGAGGTTCACCTTAAGAATTAAAAGGACATGCAGTTGGGAGGGAATTGTGCTGTGGTACCCAATAAATCAGCAATCAGTGGGGGAATCAGGAATGAAATAATAAAGTTAGACTGCACACAAGAAATTCTCAATGAATAAATAAATAAAAAAAAATAGAGTTACAAAATATTTCATATTTGCCACAAGTTGATATGCCACGCTTTCCTTATACCCATGTGAGGCCTGCCCCTTTCTAAACAGAAACAGAGGTGGGGTGAATGGGGGTACAGAGGGCAGGATGGGGATGGAGGGACACTGCCATATGGATGTAAAATAGTTAAATTAAGGAAAACAAATAATATTAGACATCTTTATACTTACACTTTTATGTACCAAATACACTGAAAGACTTCATGATTTTGACTTTGATTTCTAATGGTGAATCATAATTTTCACTGCTGTTTTTAATAAATATTTTATTTATTTATTTAATAAACATCATTTAAAAAATCAATGCATAAACAATTTTTCTCTCTCAGAAGTTTCTATAACATCCAAGACATTGTCATAAAATTTAATTATACCAGAAAACTCAGTTTAGCTGGGTCCTTTCTTCTAAGGAGAACTTCGAGTCTAATTATTTAGTCCTTAACTCCATCAAGAACCCCAGAAGGGTGAAATGTTACCTAATGACAGGTACATCTGGATGCCTGGACAGTTTTATAGACAACTAATCCACCGTCAAGCCAGTGTCTTTAAGTAACTGGTGTTTATCTGTGATATCACAATGATCTTGGGGCTAACACTGACAACCAGAAAACAGCCTTTTCGTGTTTATTCATAAATGTTCACTCCGTGGGAAGAGACGAAGCTCTCAGAAAGCAGGCGTTCAGTTCATTTTTGTTTTAAACTTGAGCTGTGCCTCTTCTCTAGTTTTGGATTCCTCGGGCCACTTTAGAATTTCCTCTCCTGACTGCGAAGCTTCTGTAAAGCAAAAGACACTGTCATTGAGACAAAAAGGCAACCCACTTACTGGGAGAAGATCTTCACCAACCCCGCAACTGACAAAGGTCAGATCTCCAAAATATATAAAGCACTCAAGAAACTAGACCGTAAAAGGCTAATCAACCCAATTATAAAATGGGGCACTGAGCTGAACAGAGAATTCTCAACAGAAGAAGTTCAAATGGCCAAAAGACACTTAAGGTCATGCTCAACTTCCTTAGCAATCAGGGAAATGCAAATCAAGACAACTTTAAGATACCATCTTACACCTGTCAGAATGGCTAAAATAAAAAACACCAATGATAGCCTTTGCTGGAGAGGTTGTGGAGAAAGGGGTACACTCACCCATTGCTGGTGGGAATGCAAACTTGTGCAACCACTCTGGAAAGCAGTGTGGCAGTTTCTCAGGAAATTCGGGATCAACCTACCCCTGGACCCAGCAATACCACTCTTGGGAATATACCCAAGAGATGCCCTATCATACAACAAAAGTATATGCTCAACTATGTTCATAGCAGCATTGTTTGTAATAGCCAGAACCTGGAAACAACCTAGATGCCCTTCAATGGAAGAATGGATGAAGAAAGTATGGAATATATACATATTAGAGTACTACTCAGCAGTAAAAAACAAGGACTTCTTGAATTTTGCATACAAATGGATGGAAATAGAAAACACTATCCTGAGTGAGGTAAGCCAGACCCAAAAAGAGGAACATGGGATGTACTCACTCATATTTGGTTTCTAGCCATAAATAAAGGAAATTGAGCCTATAATTCGCGATCCTAGAGAAGCTAAATAAGAAGGTGAATCCAAAGACAAACATATACGCATCCTCCTGAATATTAACCCTCATCAGGCGATGAAAGGAGACAGAGACAGAGACCCACATTGGAGCACCGGACATAAATCTCAAGGTCCAAATCAGGAGCAGAAGGAGAGAGAGCACGAGCAAGGAACTCAAGACCGCGAGGGTGCACCCACACACTGAGACAATGGGGATGCTCTATCGTGAACCCACCAAGGCCAGCTGTCCTGGGACTGAAAAAGCCTGGGACAAAACTGGACTAGCTGAACATAGCAGACAATGAGGACTACTGAGAACTCAAGAACAATGGCAATGGGTTTTTGATCCTAATGCACGTACTGGCTTTGTGGGAGCCTAGGCAGTTAGGATGCTCACCTTACTAGACTTGGATGGAGGTGGGTGGTCCTTGGACTTCCCACAGGTCAGGGAACCCTGATTGCTCTTCGGGCTGATGAGGGAGGGGGACTTGATCGGGGGAGGGGGAGGGAAATGGGAGGCGGTGGCAGGAGGAGGCAGAAATCTTTAATAAATAAATTAATTAAAAAAAAGAATTTCCTCTCCTTCCCCACTTCTGTTCAGAATGGAACACCACATTCTGATAGGGCTGTATACGCCGTCATTTAGCAGGTTCTATTCCTTTTCTCTTTTTTACTATAGATGTTTTACTACAATATATTCTGGTTACTGTAGACAGATTTTCCTTTGGACTGCCAGCTCATAGATAATGAAATTGAGACTTATTATTAATCGTGAAAGCTTGGCCTCATCTTAGGTTTAGGGTTGTTCCTAACATCTTCTTAAAACTTAAATTAACTTGTATTTTAAAATCTGCAGTCTTTTACAAGGCTCAGTTACCTTTACTCTGTATTTCCCTTCCTGCTTCCTCTGCTTCTGACTGACGACTTTTTCTTCTTCTCAGAGCTCTTTTTCCAGAAGTTCCTGCTATACTCCTGCCTAGCTATTCGCCACTTGTCCTTTTACTAAACCAATCACAGTGACATGTCTTTGTACAGCATAATCAAATATCTCTCAATATTGTTCTTACTCTATGTATATAGTTTCCTTTGTTGTAGCCAATACCTTTCCTTCCTAGTTAGACAATAGCTGCAATGTTGCTGTGTGTCCACTGGATGGCACCACACGATCGCACATGGGCATTTCCAACTGAGCTGAGAGGTTCACCTTAAGAATTAAAAGGACATGCAGCTCATTGGGACCTTGGGAGCTTATTCCGGTGGGTCTCTGTCTCTATCTCCATCCATCGTCCGATGAAGGTTCTATGGTGTTATGCAAGATATTCATCAGTGTGGTTATAGGTTAGGGCCATTTCAATTTCCTTATCCTCAGCTGCCCAAGGCTCTAACTGGGGACTTCCCCCTGGGCACCTGGGAGCCCCTCTAGGTTCAGGTCTCTTCCTACCCTAAGCTGGATCCCATAATTAAGATATATGCTTCCCTGCTCCCATAACGATCCTTTCTTTATCCCAACCATCCCAATTCCCCAAGTTCCCCCCATCCTCCCCTTCTCACATTTCTCTCCCCATCTCCCCTTACTCCTCCCCAAGATCCCAATTTTTGCTCGGCAATTTGTCTACTTCCCATATCCAGGAGGATAACTATATGTTTTTCTTTGGGTTCACCTTCTTATTTAGGTTCTTTAGGATCACAAATTTTAGACTCAATGTCGTTTATTTAGGTCCCAATGAGGAGCAGAAGGAGGGAGAACATGAGCAAGGAAGTCAGGACCGTGAGGGGTGCACCCACCCACTGAGACAGAGGGACTGATCTATTGGGAGCTCACCAAGGCCAGCTGGACTGGAACTGAAAAAGCATGGGATAAAACCGGACTCTCTGAACAATGAGGACTGATGAGAAGCCAAAGACAATGGCACTGGGGTTTGATCCTACTTCATGTTCTGGCTTTGTGGGAGCCTAGCCAGTTTGGATGCTCACCTTCCTAGACCTAGATGGAGGGGGGAGGACCTTTGACTTTCCACAGTGCAGGGAACACTGACTGCTCTTCGGACTGGAGGGATGGGGAAAGGAGTGGGGGGAAGGGGAGTGCTGTAGGAGGAAGCGGAAGGAAATGGGAGGCTGGAGGAAGCACAATTTTTTTTTATTTTCAATAAAAAAAAAGAAAGAAAACAAAAGGACAAGCAGTTGGGAGGGAATTGTGCTGTGGTACCCAATAAATCAGTAATCAGAGGGGGAATCAGGAATGAAATGATAAATTTAGACGGTACACATGAAATTCTCAATAAATGAAAAAATAAAATATAGTTTAAAAATATTTCGTTTTTGCCACAAGTTGATATACAATGCTTTCTTTATACCCATGTGAGGCCTGCCCCTTTCTGAACAGAAACAGAGGAGGGATGAATGGGGGTACAGAGAGGATGATGGGGAGGGAGTAGGAGGAAAGGAGGAAGGGACACTGCCATATGGATGTAAAATAATTAAATTAAAGAAAACAAATAATTTTAGTCTTCTTTATACTTACACTTTTATGTACTAAGTACACTAAAAGACTTCATGATTTTGACTTTGCTTTCTAATGAGGAATCATAATTTTCATTGCTGTATTAAAATGTATTTAATAAACATCATTTAAAAAAATCAATGCATAAACAATACTTCTCTCTCAGAAATTTCTATAACATCCAACATTATCATAAAATTTAGTTATACCAGAAAACTCAGTTTAGCTGGGTCCTTTCTCTAAGGAGAACTTCAAGTCTGATTATTTAGTCCTTAACTCCATCAAACCCCAGAAGGGTGAAATGTTACCTAATGACAGGTACATCTGGATGCCTGGACAGTTTTATAGACAACTAATCCACCGTCAAGCCAGTGTCTTTAAGAAACTGCTGTTTATCTGTGATATCACAATGATCTTGAGGCTAACATTGACAAACAGAAAACAGCCTTTTCGTGTTTATTCATATATGTTCACTCCATGGGAAGAGACGAAGCTCTCAGAGAGCAGGCGTTCAGTTCATTTTTGTTTTAAACTTGAGCTGTGCCTCTTCTCTGGTTTTGGATTCTTCGGGACACTTTAGAATTGCCTCTCCCTCCCCACTTCTGTTCAGAATGGAACACCACATTCTGATAGGGCTGTATACGCTGTCAGTTAACAGGTTCTATTCCTTTTCTCTTTTTGACAAAAGATGTCTTACTACAAAATATTCTGGTTACTGTAGACAGATTTTCCTTTGGCTCAGTTACCTTTACTCTGTATTTCCCTTCCTGTTTCCTCTGCTTCTGACTGACGACTCTTTCTTCTTATCAGAGCTCTTTTTCCAGAAGTTCCTGCTATACACCTGCCTAGCTATTCGCCACTTGTCCTTTTACTAAACCAATCACAGTGACATGTCTCTGCACAGCATAATCAAATATCTCTCAATATTGTTCTTACTCTATGTATATAGTTTTCTTTGTTGAAGCTAATACCTTTCCTTCCTGGTTAGACAATAGCTGCAATGTTGCTCTTTGTCCACTGGATGGAACCACACGATCACACATGGGCATTTCCAATTTAGCTGAGAGGTCCCCCTTAAGAATTAAAAGGAAGGAATTGTGCTGCAATAATTCAGTAATCAGTGTAGGAATCAGGAATGAAGTAATAAAGTTAGACTCTACACATGAAATTATCAATAAATAAATAATAGATATGATTTCAAAATATTTAGTTGGCACAAGTTGATATACCATGCTCTCTTTATATCCACGTGAGGCCTGCCCCTTTCTGAACAGAAGCAGAGGAGAGATGAATGGGGGTACAGAGGGAATGATGGGGAGGGAGTAGGAGCAGAACAGGGAGGGACACTGCCGTATGGATGTAAAAGAGTTAAATTAAAGAAAACAAATAATTTTAGTCTTCTTTATACTTACACTTTTATGTACTAAATATACTGAAAGACTTCATGATTTTGACTTTGATTTCCAATGATGAATCACAATTTTCACTGCAGTTTTTATTAAATATTTTATTTATTTATTTAAACATCATTTTAAAAATCACTTCATAAACTATTTTTTCTCTCAGAAGTTTCTATAACATCCAAGACATTGTCATAAAATTTAGTTATACCAGAAAACTCAGGTTAGCTGTGTCCTTTCCTCTAAGGAGAACTTAAAGTCTAATTATTTAGACCTTAACTCCATCAAGGACCCCAGAAGGGGGAAATGTTATCTAATGACAGGTACATCTGGATGCCTGGACAGTTACCCAACCTTCATTATTTTGGAGCATCCAATTTTGACCTACAGGCCTCGAATATCTGACAGACATTTTTGAGATGCAGGAATTTTGATGGCCTGTCCATCTTGGCTTGGCAAGGAGCAGTGCATGAGTTGGAGAAGAGAGGAGATGGGGGAGAGACTGGGAGGAGGAGGGAGGGGAAAATTGTTACGATTAAAATCCAAAAGGAAATGAAGAAAGAAAAAAGAAAAATCCTTGATAAGTTCATGAGGATAATGGAGAGTAGAGGGCCATGTGTTCAGGGATGGCAAGGAAAGGCAGGGAGCTCTAGGGGCAAGTTTTATCCCAAATTAGGGCATGAGAAGATTGTGAGTTTAAAATGTGGGAAATCAAGGAAGGAAGAGATCAAGGGAGTTACAGGAGCCATAGTTATGGAAGAGCTGAAGGGTGACTGAGGAGGAGAATAAGGAGGATGGATGAGGAGCTGGGTGGAAATCAGTCAGTGTTATTAAAGTCTGCAAACTGTGGTTGGCCAAAGAAGCAGCGAGATGCAATTCAAGTTGCAGGTATCAGCCCAGCAGAAGGGAATGCTCTGATGGGCCCATCTCATTAAGGCAAGGCCACGGGACTGCAGGTCCCAGAATGTCTCTTGTTTCTGCTGTGCCTTTACATGTTTGCTGTGGCTATCTTTCTCTGGTCTCTAGCATGGTGTGAGTAGACGTAGGGATATCTCCACTGCCTACAATATAGGTTGTCTATTTCTTGAGAGCATCCTGTTCTACTGGGCATGTTTACCTTTGGATTTTCAAGAAGATGACCCTCCATGTTGTACTAATTTTATATTAAGAATAATAATAATCATATCTTACATAGAGTTTTGATAAATAAAAATAAATAAAAGGATGTGTTTCACAGCCAGGGTCTGAGTTTCACCTAAGGAGCAGCACGGGTTGGAGCTCAAGGTAATGACTAACAGTTGAGTCTCCATAGCCCAGCTGGTTTAAATTCTTTTAACCTTATTGTTGGGAGATGTGTTCACAGGTCTTGTAGTGCATCACGGCTGAAACCAAGCTTTAAAAATAAGAAAGTTAGACTAAGATGGTTTTCTTAAATAACTTTGAGTTGAAAAACCCCAGAAGACAATCTAAAGTTTTAGAAAGGCACATAGCTGAATGCAGAACTCTTTAAGGTCAGGGAATAAGATTAAAGTAGCCCAGTTATTACTGGTTGATGGACTCTCCTTGTATTATCAACTGCAGAGTTCCCTGGTAGAAATTTTGGGGTTGCTTATGTATACTATCATATCATCTACAAATAGCAATACTTTAACTTCTTCCTTTCAAATTTGTATATCCTTGATCTTCTCTAATTGTCTTATTGCTCTAGCTAGAACATCAAGTACTGCATTGAACGGATATGAAAAGAGTAGACAGACTTGTTTTGTTTCTGATTTGTGGAATTACTTTGAGTTTCTCTACTCTTAATTTCATGTTACCTATAAGCTTGCTGTAAATTGCCTTTATTATGTTTGGATAGGTGCCTTGTACTGCTGATCTCCCCAACAGAAGGGATCGGGTATGGGGGTGGGAGGACAGAATACTGGAAGAGATTACTGAGATTGAGGGGCATTTAGGGGAGAGTAGAAACCTACTTCTCCATATGGGTGACCCTAGCAAAGTCTCCTAGTGATGGGGGATACAGAGCCCGAACAAGACGTCTTCTGTAACCAGGCAAAGATTCCAGTGGAAGGATTAGGACACCAACCTAGCCACAAAACCTTTGAGCTACATTTTGTCCTGCCTGCAAGTTATGCTGTGATAAAGGTGGTACAGAATTTGTGGGAGTAGCCAGCCAATGAGTGGTGCGACTTGAGACCCATGCCACGAGAGGGAGCCCATGCACTGCCTGGATAGCCAGGCAACAGAGTCTGGGTATCCCAAAGACCTAGGATAGAACCAAACAAGAGAGAGAGAGGGAGAGGGGGAGGGGGGAGGGACGAAGGGGAGGGGGGAAACAGAGAGAGAGAGAGAGAGAGAGAGAGAGAGAGAGAGAGAGAGAGATCAATGAAATAATCCCTAATGATACCCTGCTATCTCGTAGATTGGAGCCCTAGAGTCCCTCATAATTGTCATCAGAGAGGCTTCACCCAGCAATTTATGGGAGCAAATGCAAAAACTACAGCCAAACACTAGGTGGAGCTCTAGGAATTTTACAGATGAGGGAGAAAAATCAGAGCACCAGAGGGTTCAAGGATATCACAAGAAAATGGTCCACAGAACCAACTTAGCAGGGCTCATAGGGGCTCACAGAGACTGAAGTGACAATCAAGGAGCCTGGAAAAGTTTGAGCTAGGTCTTCTGCATATATGTTAGGGTTGTGTAGCTTGATGTTCTTGTGGAACTGCTCACAGTGGGAGCAGGTGCCTCTGACTCCTTTGCCTGCTTTTTTTGGACCCTTTTCCTCCTATTGGATTGCCTCACCCAGCCTTAATATGAGGGGATAATACCTAGTCTTGTAACTTGATATGCCATGTTTGGTTGATATTCCTGGGAGGCCTGCCCTTTCTGAAGGGAAAGGAGGCATGGGTTTGAGGAAGAAAGGAGGTGGCAATGAGAAACGGGGAGGAGAGAAGGGAGGTGAAACTACAATCAGGATGTAATATATAATGGGAAAATAAAGAAAAAGAAAACAAAAGTTTCAAAAGGAAAAAGGGATGCATTCTTAGGACTGAACAGTAGAATGCAGATGCTGATACTTCCAGCTAGAAGGGGAAAGATAGACCAAACCAGATATTTTAGACTCCATGAAGATTTATAGACCTGGTAACTATAAATGTTCTATATTCTTATGAGCAAAACAAACACAGTAAACAAAGGAAACAGTTTTTCTTCAGAAATGCTACCTTTTGTAAGGGAGCATTGCAACCACAGAGCCACCATTTAAGCCACAAATCAAGTTCCTAGAACTGGTGTGACTCTCGAAATGATTTCATGTTTGGCACCACGCAGAAGCATGGCATGCTCCCCAGTGGCATGTATCTGGTACACTGTGGTGGTTCTTTACAATTCTTAAGACTGAGTAGAGGAAGAAACGATGAAATCATTTCAGTTTCATCCAGAGATATATTTACTTCTCTGTGTTATTATTTATTTTTTCTATTTCCTGAATATCTCAAAATACATTAAAAGTAAAAGGTGAAGTTTCAGAGGAGAAACAAAACTGAGTTTCTACTGCCTCTGCTTCAGGCAGTGGACTTGTTTGACCTCCTTGAACACATTAGCATCCTTTCTGGCCTATCAATGTTTATTAGATTTGATCCTGCCTGATTCTGACATCCAAAGGAAGGTGATTCACTCACAGTGAGCATGTTAATCATTCCCTGAGGACGTGTGCAATCTGAATGATGTCATCTTGTCTGGCTGGTGTATTTTAGGTGGAGAATACCCAGAGCTCACAGAAGGAAATTTTCCATTTGTTTGGCATCTCTGATATATCCATTAGAGCAGATATAAGAGGTGTCTTTGAAAGGAAAAGACGGTGACAGATTTGATTTCGCATATCCATATTTATGACACTTGTCAATGCAAGTCTTTTCAAGAAAATCTCTTTGAGTAAATAAAGATCTCCTTTAAAGTAGTAAAGATCACTGTAAGCCCGTCTTCTCTAAGATCCCTTCAGTAATCATTTGGGTCCTCACACTTACTTGCTATGTAATCATAGAAAGTTATTGACAGGTCTGAGCTTTGGACACCTGTTCATATGATGAGGATCCTCAGTGAGGAATTATGAGTAGTAACAAGACTTTGACACCGCATGGTCTCATATAGTAGGAGGCTGGAAATGAGACACGGGTGGCTGACTCAGCTAACACAATTTCTGAATAAAAAAAGAATTGAGGAAATCTCCATGTAGACAGAAGGATTTTCTTTGTCTTTGAAAGAGAAATGTTCCTATTATCCTAATGCTAAAAGACCATAATATTTGGAATGAGAAGATCTGGTCTCAATCCCATCTTTCATCAGATGTGAGTTAAAACATCTCTTTCCTTCCTCGGGCTTCATTTCTTGGTGCTACAGAGATGGTTTAGTCATAGGATACTGGACATCATTATTTTGGAACAATTCAAAATGCTACTTGGACTAGTAAAGAAGGTGTTATACAGTGCTTAATAGTATAGTATATACTCATCCATGGTCTGTATTTGAATTTTGGTTACCAAAAAAGCTTTCAACAAAAAACAACATCCCTTCATAATAAATGTCTTGGAGAGAACAGAGATACAAGGAGCATACCTAACCATAATAAAAGCAATATACAGCAAGCCAACAGGCAAACTCAAACTAAATGAAGTGAAACTCACAGCTAACCCACTGAAACTAAGAACAAGACAAGGTTGTCCATAACCTTCTCCATATCTATGATATATAGTTCTTGAGGTCTTAGCTAGAGCAATAAGACACCAAAAGGAGATCAAGGGGATACAAATCGGAAAAGAAGTCAAACTCTCATTATTGGCTGATGATATGACAGTTTACATAAGCAACCCAAAAAATTCTACCATGGAACTTCTACAAATCATAAACATTTTCAGTAATGTAGCAGGATACAAGATAAACTCAAAAACATTAGTAGCCCTCTGATGGAGAAAGGTCATTGGTTAAATAAACTGCCTTGGCCCTGATAGGTTAAAATTTAGATAGGCAGAGTAAACAGAACAGAATGCTGGGAGGAAGAGGAAGTGAGCTCAAACACCATGCTCCCCTCTCCAGGGCAGATGTGATGAAACTCCAACCTAGGATGGACATAGGCTAGAATCTTCCTGGTAAGCACATCTTGGGGTGCTACACACATTATTAGAAATGGACTGGTCCAGGTGTGAGAATTGGCCGGTGGGGGCTAGAGATAATGGGCCAGGCAGTGTTTAAAAGAATATGATTTGTGTGTTGTTGTTTCGGGGCATAAGCTAGCCAGGCAGCCAGGAGTCAGGCTATGAAAAGAGGCCCGCAGCTCTTACTACAGCCTTCCTGTACAGAGATGATAAATGGGGTTAAAAAAAAAGGAGAGAAAAATTACCCTTCACAAGAGCCACAAATAGCATAAAATAGCTCAGAATAACTCTAACCAAACAAGTGGAAGACTTGTATGGCAAGAACTTTAAATCTTTGAAGAAAGAAATTGAATAAGACATCAGAAGATACAACAATCTCCCTTGCTCTTTGGTCAGTAGAATTAACATAGTAAAATGGCAATCTTACCAAAAGCAATCTACAGATTCAATGCAATGCCTATAAAAATCTCAGCAAATTCTTCACAGACCTTGAAAGAATAGTACTTATCTTCACAAGGAAAAGCAAAAAACCCGGGATAGCCAAAACAATCTTGTATGATAAAAGAGCTTCTGGAGGCATCATAATCCCTGACTTCAAACTCTACTACAGAGCTACAGTACTGAAAACAGTCTGGTACTGATACAAAAAATAGACAGGAGGACCAATGGAACCAAATCAAAGACCCGGATATTAATCCACACACCTTTGAACACCTGATTTTTGACAAAGAAGCAAAAGATATCAAATGGGGAAATAGAAAGCATATTTAACAAAGGATGCTGGCATAACTGGATATCAACATGTAGAAGAATGAAAATAGACCTTTATCTATCACCGTGCACAACACTCTGGAACAAATGGATGAAAGATCTCAACATAAAGCCAGCCACACTGAACCTTATAGAAAAGAAAGTGGGAAGTGAACTTGAACGCATTGGCACAAGAGGCCACTTTCTAAATAGAACCCCTGCAGCACAGATACTGAGAGAAACAATTAATAAATGGGACCTCCTGAAACTGAAAAGTTTCTATAAAGCAAAGGACACGGTCAACAAGACAAAACAACAGGTTACAGAATGGGAAAAGATCTTCACTAACCCCACATCAGACAGAGGTCTTATCTCCAAAATATACAAAGCACTCAAGAAATTGCTCATCAAATAATCCAATAAAAAATGGAGTAGATACCTAAATAGAGAACTCTCAACAGAGGAATCTAAAATGGCTGAAAGACACTTAAGGAAATGTTCAACACCCTTAGTCATCAGAGAAATGCAAATCAAAACAACTCTGAGATTCCATTTTCACCTGTAAGAATGGCCAAGGTCAAAAACATGGATGACAACTAATGCTGGAGAGGTTTTGGGGTAAAGAGAGCACTCCTGCATTGACTGTGGGAATGCAAGCTGGCACAGCCCCTTTGGATGTCAGTGTGGTGATTTCTCAGAAAATTAGGAAACACCATTCCTCAAGACCCAGTAATACCACTTTTGGGTATATATCCAAAGGATGCTCAATCATGCCACAAAGACATGTGCTCAACTGTGTTCAGAGCAGCATTGTTTGTCATAGCCAGAACCTGGAAACAACCTAAATGCCCCTCGACCGAAGAATGGATAAGGAAGATGTGGTACATTTACACAATGGAGTACTACACAGAAGAAAAAGATCTTGCAGGCAAATGGTTGGAGCTAGAAAACATTATTTTGAGTGAGGTAACTCAGATACAGAAAGACAATTATCACATGTACTCACTCATAAGTAGTTTTTAGACATAAAGCAAAGAAAGCCAGCACACAAATCACAGTGCCATAGAAGCCAGACAATAATGAGGACCCTAAGAGAGACATACATAGATCTAATTTACATGGGAAGTAGAAAAAGACAAGACCTCCTGAGTAAATTGGGAGCATGGGGACAATGTGGGATGGTTGAAGGGGAGCAGAGAGACAGGGTGGGGAGCAGAGAAAAATGTAGGACTCAATAAAAATTAAAAAAGGAAAACATAAATGATCCAGCAGAAGCTGTGATCTCTGTAGGCTTCATTGGTGACGAAAACCTTGTTCTGTGGCATGTGCTATATTGGCTTTTATAAGACAGGATCTCACCTTTTAGTGCTGGTTCTTCTAGAACTCAGAGAATACTGCCTAGCTCTGTCTCCCAAGTGCCACCACATCCAACAGTGACTTTTGACTGGATTAAAGCCAACCTCTGGGAGGACGCCCACAGCACAGTTCTCTACAGCTGCCATATTGACCTGATGTAATGTCTAACTGCAGCTGCCAGTGCTCAGGGAAAGGAGAGAAAGGAGCTGTTTCTTGGATCTAGAGCAGTGATTCTCAACCTTCCTAATGCAGAGACTCTTCAATACAGTTTCTCATGTTGTGGTGATTCCTCCCACCATAAAATTATTTTCATTGATGTTTCATAACTGTAATTTTGCTACTGTTATGAATTGTACTGTAAATATCTGACTGCATGTTATCTTATAATCTACCCCCGTGGGGGTAGCAAACCCCAGGTTGAAACCTGTTGGTCTAGTGTCTCCAAATAGGTAAATGTGGAAAGTGACCTTGGTGATGTTTGAAGACCAGATGAATGTGTGTTTCCCTGTACTGGGCTGGACACTTATGATCAAAGTTATATATTTTCTGTTATGTATTTTGTGTGTGTGTGGTCACGAGGGTCTGTTAATTCAGGTGTGTGTATACGTGTCTCTCTGTGTATATGTATGTGTGCAAATGCTGACATTTCTTCATATGCATGCAGAGGCTAGAGTACAAATTGAGGAGCCATTCCCTTATTTTTTGAGACAGGTTTGCTAAGTAAACTGGGCTGGCTAACCACTCTGAGCCGCAGGGACATAACTGTCTCAGCCTCCTTTTACTGGGACACAATTCACTCAGCTCTGTTTGATCTGGCTGCATCTGCCTCTAAGGCTAATATTAAAGGCCATGCCCAGTTCACCAGGCTCTCCATATGGATACTAGGGATCAAGCTCAGAATACAAGTACCCAATAGCAAACACAATATGGACTGAGACATGCTTGTTCCATACACTTATGACTAAAACAACTCTATTTCAATGGTTTAATTATCTGTGAACAATGTAAATCTAAGGACACTCAGCCAGGACAGGTGGAAAGCATGCATTGAGCTTGCTCTCCTAGGGTCTCAGCCTTCAGCATTTGTTCCCTTCTCTGTGTGAACTTCGTTCCCCATTCCTCCTCCTCCAGAGAGGATATGCTCACTCCTCATCTCTTTCCAGCAGTCAGCCACCATGCGTAGCCCCTCCATTGTCACCTCCGCAGTCACCACAGCTGGACTAGAGGACCAGAGGAATCCTTCACATGTGAACCCGAGAACCACAGTGGCCGCAGCTGTGTTCATAACACCAGTCTCTGTGCTGATAATCTTCCTCTGGTGGAAACAAAGGTAAATGGCCCAGGAGAGGGCCTCACCTGAGCTATCCCTCTGAGTTTTCACAGTTGTGGGACATGGAGATGGGTAAATGTATTAGTCAGGGTTCTCTAGAGTCACATACATATACATGCTGCATGAAAATAAATTTTTGAAAAGTAGAAAAATACTGAAATATGTAAGGATATTTGTATAATGGTAAATGTTATACAATGACTCCTTACAATGCAAAACAGTCTCAAAGTTCAATGCAATCCTATACAAATCCCAAATGCTTTTTTGTAAAGATAAATGGTTTGACTTCTAAAATCAAAAGGATTATAAGAAACAAATATGGGGACACAGTAGGTGACACCCTAATACCAACATTGGGAAGTGCTCAGGGGGAACTAAGAGTACAAGGTCAACTGAAGTTACATGGAAAATTGAAGATCACCCTGGCTTCCACAAGACCTTGGACACACATAAAACAAAAGCAAAGTGTGGACTGGATTAGGAACAGACTTAAATCCATGGTAAGCAGAAGAGTACAGCATAGGAGCAGAGATGAGCAGATAGTGGAGTGCAGTGGAAAGCACAGAAACACAGACTTGATCCTGCAGGCCCTGGTTTTCAGAAGGGCTCAGCCCTTCAATAGGTAAGAACAGCTGAGGGCTGGAGAGCAACAGACTGGGAGGCAGCAGAAGTCTGACTGGAATTCTAAACCTTAGATTGAATCTGCAGGGTTCAACAGCTTGTACTCACAGGGAAAGTGAGAGAGCCCGTTTCCAGGGGGACAATAGAGGCATTGTGAATGCAAAGCAGGGAGAGCAGGGGAGGGACATGAGTTCAACGCAGCAGAAGGAAGGAAAGGAAGAAGGGCATGGATGAGGGACCATGGAGCTGGGGAGTGTTCCTCTGATGGGTTGTGTTTTGGAGAAGGACAGCTGAGAACTAGCCTCAGATCCTGGTGACTGTCAGACCTGTGCCTGAATGTCTGCTGCAGAGCTGCCCTGGGCCCCTAATGTTTCTGAACACAGAGAACAGCTGAGAGGCAGATAGAAGATCAGCATGACTGCTGCACTGACAATGTTTCTTCTCCTACAGGCCAACATAATGAAGCCAAAACCCCAGCTAGGTCAGCGACTGTCATCCCATGGAGCAGGAAAGGAGAAGTTTGTTATAAGAGGCATGCAAAGGAGCTAAAGAGACAGTGGAGTTAGAAAGCCCTTGTACATGGGCAGGAGGACTTGAGTTTAATTGGGAGCACACACATTATAAATTTGTAGTCCCAGTTCTGGACAAATAAGTGACATTCAGAGTCATGGTGATGTCTGTCCAGCTAGAATAGCATTATTGCTGAGTTCCAGGCCAATAAGAGACCATGTCTTAAAAAATAATGTAGATTCTTCAAGGGCATAAATCATGGATATGGTATTTTCCAAGTTCATTTTGAATAAAGCATTTGAAAATAACATATTAAGGGATGAAAGAAGAGTGGGGAGCAGAGGGATAGCTCTGTGGGAAAAGGTGTCTGCAGCCAAGCCCAATGATGTGAGTTCATTTTGGGGACACAAATTGTGGAAGTAGAAAACAGACTATGGAAAACAGTCCTCTCCTTCTTAAGCACAACACTGTCTGTGAATCCCCAGCTAACAGAACTCCAGGAGCCAGGATCTCTCACCAGGGTAGTGAGTTTCCATCAAAGTAGGGCTTGCTGACTACACATCTAACCAGCTTCCTTGTTTCCTGCCTCAGGATCAGAGAGCTGGGCTGCAGGCCTGTGCTGTGAGACACACATCCTTGGACAGGTACAAGGAGAGAACCCCCACATCTGCCGTGTGGACTCTGATTTCCTCTCCTCAGAACCCAGGTCAGTCTGTCTGTGTCTGGTCCCGAGATCCCAACTCTGCTGTTTCCTCTCTGTCCATGGAGTTAATAACACTTTTTAACAAATGTCTTCCTCCCAACAATGCATCTCATGTCTCTCTTAGTACTCCATGTGAAATCTTAGAGAATATCAGACTGTGTCCAGAAGCAGGGACACTGAGAGTGGCAGGGACCATGGACCACAGTGAGAACCACTGCCTGAAAATTCTGGTTCCTCCCTTACTCCACAGACAGCATCATCTCAGCTACAGGCCCCAAGTCCTCCATGCTCCTCATCAGGTGACAGACCATGGCTTGCTTGAGTTCATATTCAGCTTCCTTTCCTCACAGGCCCATCTACAAACACTCTCTTTCCTTATTTCCTGCCATGATGATATTCTGACATCTGGGGTCTCCTCTAGGACAAGACTTCCTTCCCAAGTCCAGTCTGTCTTAACATTTAATAGTCAGTTAAGTACCAAATAGTAGTACCAAAGGGCCCACTGGGACATAAGGACAGCATCCATACTGACCAATAAGGACAGCCAGAGGTGGTGCATGGGCATGTGGCAGTGTGGCTGTAGTTGGCCCCCATGTGCCCGTAGGGAGTGGCACTCTTAGGAGGCATAGCTTTGTTGGAATAGGTGAGGCCTTGTTGGAGGAAGTGAGTCATCATGGGGGCTGTTTTTAGGTCTTATGGTAGATGACGTTCACTTCCTGATGCCTGTGGATCCAGATGGATGACACTCAGCTCCTGCTCTGGCTCCATGTCTGCCTCAATGCAACCATGTCCCACCATGGACTAAATCTATGAAACTGTAAGCAACCCCAAATTAATTATTTCCTTTTTAAGAGTTGCCATGCTCATGGTCTCTCTTGGCAGCAATAGAAACCCTAAGACAGACATGCAGGATTCAGATTCAACAATCACAGCCCTGCATAGTTGGAGCTTTTATTCCCTCAATGACAAGCCTCTAATTTATATCAATTTGGGTTCTTTGCTGAGTCAGTGGAAAATTGTCCCCTCCTGATCAGACTAGCTGAAGATAGGAGAGATGGAGAAGTCACCAAGGCTTCTCCTGATTAAAGTAGAGTCTTCTGGGGCAGCTGCAAGATGTCTGCTGTGGTGTAACTGGATCCAACCCTCTGAGGCTGAACTTAGCATCAGCTGTGGTCACAGTAACCTTGGTAGCTGGGGTAGTGACTCCTCTGAGCACCCATGAAGTGTTCATACAAGCAGACTGCCATGATGACTGTCTGTCCAGTCATCTGAAGAAAGGTCCATTCACCATCTCCTCCGTCTAGGTAGCTGGGAACAGAGAAGAGGCCTCATGGATGGTACTCCAACAGTCGTGTGACTTGTCATACAAGTTTCCATTATTCAAAAGGGAGGAACAACAAAGGGGCCTATAACAAAGCATTGAACAAAACCAACATTCTCAACAACATTTAGGTCAAATTCCCTCAGGATGAAGGGAACATGGCTGTTTGAATGGGAGCAGACATGGGGTCTAGCCGGGCTGCCACTCTCTAGGATTTGTGTTCCCCACCCAGGATTCCGGGCATGGTGCCACAAGTCTGTAATCCCAAGGACTGACAGGTAGAGATAGCAAGATTATGAATTGGAAGCTATCATTGGTACCTGTAGAGTATGAAGTCAACCTGGGCTCCATGAGACTCTGCCTTGAGACCAACAAACCAAAGTTAACCAAAACTCCAAACAGTAGAGAGGTCATGGAGGTAGGTCATCCACTATTTCACTTTGGTTGAAGACAGAGAACTTGAAGATGTAACCAGTTTTTCTTTAGATCACTGAAACACATTTTGTGACTATTAATAGCTTCATTTAAGCAGTATATAAAGTTGAAGAGGAGATTGGGTTTCTCAGTTTCTGTGACCTCAAACTCAAACATATGATTTCCTTCCTCTGCCTTGGCTACCTGTAGAATCTGGGGGATTTCATATCACAGGAGTAGGTGACAGCCCTCATTACCCTGCCACTCACTGGACTTTAGGACATAGTAGAGAGTCTCTTCTGGTGGCTTTCCTCTACAGGGATGGAGAAAGGTGCTCCTGCTGAGATTGAGCAGCAGATGACAGAGATGAAGATGATTGTGTCATCCTAAGGGAGAGAGAAGGGTTCAGATGGGTCCAGGGCAACTATACTATTGTGAAGTTCTAATTGCAGCCTAAGTATCCAGTCTACACCACCAGCCTCCATCCTTCCACCCACTCTAGCATCTCCTCACCTCTCTTCAGGACCCACTCTGGACAGCTACTCTGGATTCCTTCTGGGCTGTCTTAGTTGTCACTGGGGAAAATAATTGAAGGAGTGGGAGAATAGGTGGTGGGACATATTAGTGGACAGATGGGCAGTTTGCATCTATGAGTTATCTGCTGGGTTAGGGCCCATCTGCCCTTCACTGTGTGTTATTTGAGGGAAGTTTTTGGAGTTGGATGGGTCAGAGAGAAATAGGAAGGGTTGTGCCTGTTCTCTGCCACCATTGTCATGGGAAAACACAGCTGGGTATAAAATCAGAGTCTGGATGTTGGGGATACCATCAGGAACTGAAGTCTGAAGAGTCACAGAGACTGGCCTCGGGAGGCCATGCTTACTCAGGATGAGGACTGGGTAAACATGTGGTGGCACATCAGCTATGGATGTCTCCTTGCATATGTCTGTGTCTGTATTCAGGAGCATATGTGTGCAAGCATGTGCACACCAATGTGGAGGTCAGTGGACAACCTTAGGTGTTACTACTCAGGACACATTCCACTTGGATTTGTTTGTTTGTTTGGTTTATTTTTTTGAGACAAGATCTGTATAGCCATTGCTGGCCTGGAGCTGGATATATAGACTAGGCTAGCCTTTAACTCACTAAGATCTACTCATGTTTGCCTCTGCCTCTGCCTCTGCCTCCCCAAAGGAATGAAAGGCATGCACAACCATGCCTAGCTCACTTTGCTTTAACTTTTAAAATTATGCTTATTTATTCTGTGGGTTCAGGGCACACTTGTGGTATAGCCTGAGCAGCAGCCAGGTTCTAACACTGCAGTCTGATACTTCCCATATTTACATGTATGTAAAAGCCCCATCTGTGCACACTACAGCCCCAGGATGCTCTTCCAAAAAAAGTACCCCTCCCCTGTGAAAGCATCATGGCTGCATGGCCCAGTCATTGCTACTAGAGGAGACTGGGTTCTAACTGCAGGAGTCTGATTATAGCATCCTGGACAGAAATCACATCCCATAGCAGTGTCCCTATGGGGATCCAGTTGAGTCCAGGTCTTGAAACTGAACAGAGCCCATGACTTGGGACTGAGGGGCCAGCAGGTGGAAGCAGTGAGGCTGAACACAAGGCAAAGCTGGGTTCCTGAAGAACCATCCAGAGCCTGTTGTATAAAAATGCTGGAGACCAACAACTGACATAATACAGGTCATGGCGGGGGGGGGGCAGCCCCTTCTTGAGAAACTTAGCCAACAAGTAACCTTTCCTAAAGATCCTAGACTGTAAAGCAAGGCCAGGTGAAGCCCAGAGGTGAATACTCATGACCAAGAGGGCCCCCTCTCAGTTCCACTAAGACTAAAGACAAGGCTCATCTGGTGGCATGCTTACCAGCCTGACACGCACAGAACCCTAGGTTCTATTTCCAGCAGGGGACAAAGGGGCATGATGGGGTGCACCTGTCACCTAGCACATGGGAGGGAAGAGGAGGATCTGTAGGAATCCAAAGTCATCCTTTGCTACATAACAAGTTCAAGGCCCAGCCTGGGCTACATGAGACCACATCCAATAAAGTGGGACTTTCTGAAAGGTACAATAGGCCCTGTCCCCTCTCCTGACTGATGGACTATTTGGGCCTAAATCATCCCAAAGTTTCTATGCTCTGCATCCAGGACAGGGTGGATGGATATAGAAGTGTGTCCATGTGCAGTTGGCAGTGAAGCCAAGAGAATGAGTCCATGACCAAGAGAGCTCAGGTCATGGGATATGAGGACCATGGAAATTGTGAGAAAGCCAGAGAAAGCAGATATGACAGAGGGCAGTCTGAATAGCCACTTGCAGAGAAGCATGGAGAAGACAATCAATGCCAGGAAATCTAAGGGAATGGGAAGCCACCTCTGCCCTTGTCACTCAGAGAGAATGATGCCACTTCCTCCGGTACAATCACATTTTCCTGCCTTTCAGGGAACTGATGGCACCTTGTCAAGGAAAAGGGTAGGGATGACCCTCCTACAGAACCAGCCCTTAGGCCACCACAGCCACCGCTCCATCTCTCATGAACCTACTCAGTTGTGTCCACTCTCAGAGATGTCCCAGGCAATATGTCATGAGAGACACATTGCTGTTGTGAGCCTTTTTTGCCCACTTCATCCCAAGAAGGCTCTAAAACAGGCACAGCTAGAAGAAACCACTCAAGTGTTTTGTGGGAACAGCCTCCCAGGGGGACAGCAGCAGATCCGTAGCCTTTGAGGAGAGTTCAGAGGCTGCACCAAGCAGGCAGCCAGAAGTCAGTGTGGAGTGGAGCAATACAAAAACTCGATATTACTGAAATGCAGTTACCTACCATGTGCCAGTCACGTGACATGTGCCAGGGCATCTCTGATACTTGGTTTCCTCTTCATAGTGTCTGTTAAGGTTGGTGGGAGGCAGAAAGGTTCCTTCAGAAACTGGAGTAGCTATGAAGTCACTGTTGAGGTGAGGGAAACGATCACCCAAGAAGCCCAGAGAGGTTACAGACTCAGCAGCAGCAAGCATTCAGGGCTAAAGTGTCCACAGGGCAGTGGTTTTCTGAGGGGTGTAGGGCCCGGGTCTACCCTTGTTCTTGGGGTTCATCTTGAGGACAGTCTCTGGTCACCAGCTAAAACATTCTGTTTGTTTGTGTGCTCCCTCTGTCCCACCTGGTGATTAGCTGTAGGGCATTGTTGACTCCATCTTTGGTGTGGTAATTTCCCACCTGCCTGGGTGGAAATCCTTGTGCAGCAGCGAGGTATATAAGGATTTCCCCAAGGTTAAATAAATGGCATTCGGCTGATCTCCTTCCAAATGACCCAGGTCTCCATGTGTGTTCTTTCAATCTCCAGGCCCTTGCCCGACTCGCATACAGTACAGTGGTGCGAGAATTGTACAGAGGGGGTAACACAGAATTGGGTGTTACAATTGGAGGTCACTCTGGGATCATCAGCAACTGCAGTCGAAGAAGTAGGGATCCCTGAGAGGTCGCCCTCAGAAGGCTGGCCAGCAGGTAAGAAATTGAGTGGTGAGGGTGTATTGGTAATGGGTGCAAGTAATTCTGTTTTGGTATTGATGGCTGACTAAAGGGCCAATTGATAGTGCTTTTAGAGAAGCAAGGCAAGGAAGGCACCGGTATTAAAATAAGATAGCACAAGAGTTCCTTAAGACAATTTTCTTTTGTGTAAGGTAGTTTGTTGCCAATTTTTTGAGAGAGTTTAGTCCCTGGTTTCTACATGCAGGGGGCTTTAATATTACTAACTGGGAGCAGGTAATGGTAAAAGTATTAAAAGTGTGAGTGCCAGAAGGATTTTCCATAGTGATATTTTCACTGTGGCATTTAGTCAGAGATGCTCTTCTCAGTGATGATATAAAGTAAAAGAGCAATTAGAGAATTTGAACAAAACCTTTGAGGAGATTCAGGATGCAGAATCTGTGAGTTCTATTAAGAGTTTTGAGGAGCAGGAAGTTTAAGAGTACTGAAAAATATAAAAGAGAAAGAAAAACCTTTTTTAAAAAAGATTGCACTGTTAAAAAAGTTAGTAAAAGAAAAAAGGCAGCTTTACAGAGCCTGTCTTTTGGGAGGAGATTGTCATGGAAGGTAAAATGCAGAAGGATTGTAATGCCTTGACATGTTAACTGGTGCAGGACAGTATGCTGGTTTAGCAGCACAGATCACTTATGATCCTGCTGTTTACACTCAGCTGCAGTAAACCCTGGAAAGCTTTACTTAACCAAGGGGCAGGAGAACAGCTTTCTAAGATCCTTCAAGGGCCTTCAAGAACCTTATTCTGAGTTTGTTGACCCGATGGGAAGTCACATTTTTGGGGATGTGGACTCAGCTATACCAATCATAAAGCAATTGACCTATTAAAAATACTAACAGATTTTGGCAAGAGGTTTTACACCCCCATAGAAATGGAAATTTAAATGGCTTTATCCAGTTACACATGTGATGTGTCAGGTAATTGTTTCTGCCCTTGGGGGGGTCAAGGTGGAGCTAGATCAAGAAATTGTTTTCAATGCAAAGGTCAGGATGCATAAAAAAACTGCCCTGCAGGTTAATCAGCCCAGATAAAAAGCCAGATGTGATGGTGCACAACTTTATCCCAGCTCTGGAGACAGAGACTGGCAAAACTGAGTTCAAGGCCAGCCTGGTCTACAAAGTGAGCTCCTAGAACAGCTAAAAACAGGATGCATAGTGGCATCCACTTCTCCTTGGAATACTCTTGTAAAATACTTTGTTATTTAAAAAAGTCTCATAAATGGAAGTTGCTGTGAGATCTTAGAGCAGTAAATGGTTGTATGGACATTCTGCAGGGGAATCCAGACCCAACCTCCTTCTAAGAGTTGATGCCTCAGGCAATCCAATGTATTACTTTAATTGAAGAAAAGCTTGCCTCTGCTCATATTCATTATATTGACTTTAGTCAGCCGCTGCTGTTGATAATTTTCCCTCTCAACATAGTCCTACTGGAGTTTTTTGGCAGAAAGGACCCATCCTATGGGTACATGAACATGTGTCACCTGTAAAAATTGTTATCTCATATCCATGAGCTGTGCTACGTGTTATTCAGAAAGGGTATAAACTTAGTTTACCAACTTTAAAATGTTACCTGATAAGGTTATTATACCATATACCCAGGCAGAAATAATTTGGCTACAAAATTTTGCTAAAAACTGGACCTTGTGTTTATAAGTTGGTCACCTTTTTCAAAAATCATCCCCTCCTGATTTTGATATTCAGCCTGTTAATGTTAAATCGGCTCAGGTGGCTGAATTGGTTGCTGTCCAGATGGCCCTAGAGAAATATCCTGATATTCCATTTAACCTTTTTACTAACAGTCAGTATATAAGCAAAATTCTTGCACCTTTGGAAACTGCAGCTTACATTGCCTCTGTATCTTGAGTCCAAATGCAGTTATTGACTATTCAAACTTTGCTTTGGGCCCAATCTGTTCCCATTTACATAGGACATTTGCAGGCTCATACTGACCTCCCTGGTCCCTTGAGCAAGGGGAATGCATTGTCTAATCAGTTTACTCACCAAATTTGTGCAGTTAGTCAAGAATCTTATAAAGCTGCAGAAAAAACTCATTATCATTTTCATCTCAATGCTGGGTGTTTAAGACTTCATTTTAAGATATCTTGAGAGAAGGCCACTGATATTGTTTAAAAAATGCTCTCTGTGTACAGAACTTTTAACTGTTCCCCATTTGGGAGTTAATCCTCATGGGCTTGCTCCTAATCATTTATGACAAATGGATGTTACCCATGTTCCTTCTTTTGGGCACATACAATATGTTCACGTAACTGTGGATACATATTCTCATCTTATTTTTGCCTCGGCTCATACAGAAAAAAATTACGGGATGTTAGAAGTCACTGTCTCCAGGCTTTTGCATACACGGGAGTTCCAAAAACTGTAAAAACTAATAATGGGCCAGCCTACACCAAAACAGGCTTTGCTAAATTTTGCTCTGAGTTCTCCATTTCTCATAAGACAAAAATACCCTATAAGCTTCAAGGACAAGCTATAGTGGAGCGAGCACATTGTACGCTCAAAGCTTATTTGCATAAAACAAAAAGGAGGAATATGGTTCCAACCCCAGAGACCATTTGTCTTTTATTTTATACATTTTAAATTTTTGGACTGTTGATGCTCAATCTCATACAGCTGCTGACTGGCATTGGCGGCCAGACTCTTCCAGGATGCCTCATATCAAATGGAAGAATCTAGCAGACAGCAACTGGTATGGTCCAGATCCTGTACTGGTGTGGGGAAGAGGGCTGTTTGTGTTTTCCCACAGGATGCTGACAATCCAATATAGGTACCTGAGCATCTGGTGCATGCTGTCTTACAAGTGAGGTGTATGATATCTGAGGAAGGAACAACTAAGGTTAATCTGTGACACACACAGATACACATGCACATACCACTATGTGTTTGCAAAAATTTAATAAAAATAAACATTTAGAAAATAAAATATAAAATTAAGAACCAAATAATAATCAATTATCATTAATTGCATTGTCAATTCTCAGGGTGCCAGCGATAAACGGGTTTATGCCCTCCAAGTTGGGCCCACCTGCCTCGCCCTGGCCACCACTCCTCATCTTAACCCCTGTGCTGGTTCAGGATAAAGTCCACAGCCAGAACTGGCCAGGCCACCTTACATCTGTGTTTCCTGTGCCCCAACACATTTCCCTAAGTGAACTTTTCTGAGATTTCTGTTCTTCTCAGCCTCCTCCCTCTTCCTTCTTTCCTAATTTCTCCTGGACCTTGAGATAACCTGTTAGGTGCTTGACAGAACGACCAATTTAAAGCAGCCGTGCCTGTCTGTGCTTCAGTCAGACACACCATGTTGTTCTTCTTTAGAAGGACTTCAGATGGTCCCCAAGGCCACATGCATGTGAGACCAGGGCTCTGTCATTGAGTTATACCTCATGGTCACCATGGGTTCTTCCATCAGTATTTTTTAAATTAATTCATTAACTGAATATTCCTGCCCATTGTTTTTAAAGTGTTAAAATAAATGATAAAAAGACATTTTCTTTCCATTATATTTTTAAAATCAATTCATTAACTGAATATTCCCGCCCATTGTTTTTAAAATGTTAAAATCAATGATAAAAAGACATTTTTTTTCCATTTTTAAAGACGAGTCTCATATAGCCCAGGCTGGCCTCAAACTTGCTCTGTAGCTGAGGATGATCTTGAACTCCTAATTCTCCAGCCTCCACTTCGCAAGTGCTGAGATCACAAGGGTGTGTCTCCACTCCTGTGTGCAGTGCTTAAGATGGGACTCAGAGCCTCATGCATGATAGGCAAGCACTCTACCAACTGAGCTACAGCCAAAGACCCCCAAAAGAAATGTGTTTATCTGATCAAAATTCCCACATTTAGTGTAAAGAAGTCACAACCAGAGAAATATTTGCAACAAGTATTGAGAAAGAATCCTTCAGTTGGTTTATTATTTTTCACATAATTTTATTTTTGTAGTCAAATTCAATAATACGTTCCTTTGCAAATTTTTCTCTTTTATGTCTAAGCAAAAAGACCCCTGATGACACGCCCCTTTCTCTTTCTCTCAATGAAAATAGATTCTTCTCCCCCTCCCCCCCGACATTGTCCATCTTTCCTTTCCATCAGATCCACCCCACTCCACTCCCGTTTGGTTTTCTGAAAAGAGCAGACCTCCAAGAAACCACAGCCAAACAGAACAAAGTGAGACGCAATAAGACAAGGCAAAAGCCCTTCTATTGTGATAGGCTAGACAAGACAACCCAGTAGGAGGAAGAGTCCCATAAGCAAGTTAAAGAGCCAGAGACACACCACTCCCACTGTAGGAGTCCCCCATAAACACCAAACTAGCAGCCATAACGTATACTTAGGTGCAAATCCAGATATGGGTTTTAGATACTCTTGTAGAACAGCATGCATTTCTGGCCTGTCTATCCCATCCTGCTCCACTGTCTTCATTTTTATTTGTACTTACTGTTTGTGTGTGCACAGGCATGTGGGCATGGGTGCCTCAATGGGATGCTCAGAGGACTTTTGGAGTTGAATTCTTTCCTTCCAACTTGCTTTGAAGCAGGGTCTCCCCCTGTTGTGCCTCCTCACCACAGAGTGCAAGATGGCTGCTGAGACAGCCTCCCTGTGATTCTCCCACCTCTGCCTCCTGTCTCCCCAAAGCAGTGCTGCAGTTGCAGATGCTCATGACATCTGGCTTTTTATGTTGGTTCTGAGGGATCAAACCTCACAGAAGATGTTTTATCTAGTAACTCTGGTTAATTTTTTTTATTAATTTTTAATTTATGTGTATGTTATTGTCAGTGTGGTTACATATTTAGAAGCAAGTGTCTGTGTGGACATACATGTGGAGGCCAGGTAACAACCTTGGAAACCTTTCCCTAGACCCTTTATGCCTTTTCTTCTTTCTTTCTTTCTTTCTTTCTTTTTTTCTCTCTCTTTCTTTCTTTCTTTCTTTCTTTCTTTCTTTCTTTCTTTCTTTCTTTCTTTCTTTTTTTCTGTGGTCTTTCTCTGTCCTGGAACTCACCAAGTAGGCCAAACCAGCTGGCAGTGAGCCCAGGGATTTGCCCATGTTCCCTCTGCAGTGCTGGGATTACAAGTGCATGGTGACAGGCACCAGTCCCTCCAGATGTGACTCAGGCCTTTGTGCTTAAAAGGTGTCCTGGATGGAGTTCCTATTGCTATGATAAACACTATGACCAAAGCACTCAGGGAGGAAAAGGCTTATTTCACTTACACATCCCAATCACAATCCATCATCAATGGAGCTCAGGGCAGCAATTCTAGGCAGGAACCTGGAAGAGGAACTGAAGCAGAAGCCATAGAGGAGGGCTACTTACTGGCTTGCTTTTTGTGGCTTTCTCAGCCTGCTTTGATCATAGCATCCAGGACCACCAGCCCAGACATGGTAGCACCCACAGTGAGCTGGGTTCTCCCACATCAATCAAATTAAGAAAATGTTCTACAGACTTGCCTATGAGCAATCTGATGGATGCATTTTCTCAGTTGAGGTTCCCCTTCTCAGATACCTACAGCTTTGTCAAATTGACAAAATAACTAACAAGGCAAGTGCTTTCTGGACTGAGCCATCCCCTCAGTAGCTGACCTGCCTTTTCTCCTCTCAGGACTGCACTTTCTTAGTGACTCTAACCTTATCCATGACAGTGGCTGAAGTGACTCTTTCCTTCTCAGTCATTACTCAACCACTATGCTTCCAACAACTTTATTTTTTTGTTTTGTTCTTTTGAGACATTCTGGGAAAGAAGGTGAAATATATGTATAGATATATGCACCTACATTCGCACACACACATACATATATATGTTTGGCTACACTCCCTGTTAAGATTGGGACAACAAAGAAATTCGTTATATAAGAAATGTCTGGAAATGAATAGTAATGGTGCCTGCTCGGCAAAATGAATGTGCTGTAAGCCACTGGACCACATACTGCAGAGTTCAAATGATATATCGTATGTTTCATCCATTTATACCTGAGACAGGGTCTTACTATGTAGCCCTAGCTGGCTCAGAACCTGCTATGTAGACTAGATGAACCTTGAACTCACAGAGATCCGTCTGTCTCTGCCTCTCGAATGCTGGGGTGACAGGTGTGCTCCACCACAGTCAATTTTAAAGTGATTTTTAGGTTGGGTGGTGCAAACCTGTGATCCCAGTGGAAGGTGGAGGCAAAGAGATCAGGAGTCTATGGTCATTAGCTACACAGCAAGTTCAACACCAGTCTGGGCTGCATGGACTTCAACTTTAAATAAATGTTAAGAGCACTGGCTTTGTGATTGTGAGGACCAAAGTTCAAATCCCATCACCCATGGAGGAAGCTAGGTGTCCCTGCATATGCTGTGACACTAAGGAGGTGGAGGCAGGAGGATTGCAGAGTTTGTTGGCTTTCAGTCTAGCTGATACTTGAGCCCCCATATCACAGAGAGATGCTGCTCCTGAGGAAAAGATAGAGAATGTACAAGAGGACTCACAAGCCTCTTCTGTCCCCAAAATCATATTCAGGTGCTCAACTCTATCCTGTGTGTGTGTGTGTGTGTGTGTGTGTGTGTGTGTGTGTGTGTGTGTGCTCATTGCTTGTTTGCGTGTATGTACACTCAGCAGACACATACTGCAGACATACATAAAAGAAATGGCTAAAAGATTTTTAGTAGTATTTGATTATTTCACACATTTTACAATGTATTTTCATTGTATCTACACCAAAAGCGAGCAGCATCTTCAGCAATAGGTTCTTAACATCTAGTTATGTAGGGAACCAAGAGCAATGGCAATAGTCTGTGTGGTATTGGGGGCTCTGAGCCACGCTCACCAATAAGGCATAGGGAGGCAAGCCATTTCTGGCACTGAGATTTTGATTCAATAACTCATATCCAAGGAGCATCTTTGTCCACCCTGGCTGGCTACTTCTGTTCTAACAAGGACTGTCACTAGAAAATGACTGTTTAGATCTGTGTGACTTAGAGATTGCTCTTTGTAAGGGATGACATGAGCGTCTGAGGACATTCCTACCAGGAAGTAAAGTTGTCATTGTTCACCCAGTTCTCAGCATCAGCATCTGTTCCCTTCTTTCTGTGTGAGGTTCAAAGAGCTATTCCTCATCCTGCATCCCCCAAAAGAGAAAAGATACCCATGCCCTTCTGTCCATTCCCCCAATCCGACAAGAACCCACTTGTTACTTGAGTGTAGGATCCCAGCCTGAGCCATGGCAGCTCTAACAATCCAGTCTTGGCCACTTGTCCTCAACAGGACAATTAGAGAGGCAGATCACAGTGAAAAACATAGGAAAGAGGCTTTCTCAGCTTACAGGAGCCTTAAAGTTCTTGCCTTTAAGATTTCTCCATTCAGGCTTCAATTAAAGATGCCAGGATGAGCTAAAGGGGGCCTAAAAATCTGAGGGTAAAGATCTAGGGGAAAGAAGTCTACTCCCAACAGGTTCCGTTTATCCATAATTTTTTATTCTTCAATCCATTATTTCTCATGGTTCCTCTTGTTCTCCCTTGTTCCTTGTTCTATGTTGTTCTCAGTTCTACCTGTTACAAATGTTCCCAGACATATATATCCTTAAAACCAGCAATTCCTCAGCCCTGGCAGGTTCCAGGGCCAGATTCTTTTGCCCCATAGAAAGTCAGATAAAGGTTTTCACACACACACACACAGAGAGAGAGAGAGAGAGAGAGAGAGAGAGAGAGAGAGAGAGAGAGAGAGTCTGTATATGAACTCCTTAATGGGGAAAGTTGGTTAAGAGAATTAAATCAGAGAATTCTATTGGGAAGGTTAGTGTACTACACTACATTTTTAGGTGGTAGAAAGAGCTAAAAGGTTTATTTTCAGTAAAATTATGAACAGGGCACAGATTGTTTAAATCAGACTACCACTTCCCAGCATGCATAGAGGCTACCAGGTAACCTACATAAACAGTCAGGGAGAAGCTGATGACCCTTGATCAGATAGCACACACACCAGACATTGCAGTCTTTATAGTCTAGGTCAGGAGTTAGACTTAGTGCTCTAAACCAAGAAGACAGCCAGGCCTCTAAATTAACGCTTCTGGGCTATGCTGTTATCAGTTGTTGTGATTGTGGGTGTTGTGGGTCTTTCTCTGGATTGCAGAAAAATTATTTCTTCTGCTGTCCTTGAGGGTCCTGAACTAAAGTCATCAGTGAACTGAGGTGGAGGTGAGCAAAAGGAGTTAAGAATCTTTGAAGTGGGATAAAAGCAGAGCAGCAGCGTGGGCAGGTAATGCTCTATGCCTGGACCCTAAGCACTGACCAAATGCCTGCTGATAAAGATAATTGCAGGAAAGTAGAGCTCTCTGCTTACCTTGGAGAGAGGAAAAAATCCTGGCCGTGGGAAACTGTTCTGAACTAGGGAATTAACTCCCAAATATGTAACAGAAGGGAAGCCAGCTATAGCGAAAAATCTACGGCAAAGGACAGCCACTTTATTCACAAAACAAGAACACCAAAAGCCTTGCCTTTGGGCTTAGCCTTTAATGGATCCCTTGGTTCTGATAAGTCGCTCATGAAAAGATGACTGGGCAGTTCTATGTAATGTAGCAGCTTGCAGCACTCAGCTTGGCCAGATTGGGAAGAGGAACAAGGAGGTCCAGTGACAAAACCATATTTGGGATTTGACACATCTGACATGAGGTTTAGGCTTAAATAGAAGGCAAGACATATGCATAGCTAAGCAATCTCAGGTCTGGTGTAGCTCCACCCACTGTGAGCCATCATCCTCTGTCTCCAGTCTCTCCTGCAAGTTGATCTGAGGGGTTATCAGAACTGTGTGAACTCTCTGGGAGATCAGTTCTTTCACTGACTGGCTCCAAGCTTTGCCTTTTCCTTCTCCCAGCTTCTTCAGAATTCTTTGGTGATGCCAGTTCCTTGGAATCCATTGCTTCAGTATCTGATGGCAAAGATTCTGAGAAGTATCTTTAGAATATCTTCATTCCTACTGGGAAAGTTCTATGCTGACTTCCTTTATCTCTTCCTAGACCCCAGGTCCACCTCTCCAAGCCCCATCCTACAACTTCTGTATGCAGCAAAAATGCTCTCATGGCCACAGAAGGTCAGATGAGTGAAGACAATTACATCCTGAATCTGGGAACCAGAGTTGGGTTGGCAGTGGCTGCTGCTGTACTCCTGGATGGGGTTTTGGGATTGCTGGTGTTCCTCAGGTGGAAGAGGAGGAACAGCAAGTGGTCCAAGACTGCATCCCAGCACACTTCCTCATGTGTTTTCACAGGAAAATCTACATCAGAGTCATCGAAGGGGATTGCTGACAGCACAGATCCTAGGACTCAGGTAATGGCTCAGTCAGTAAAGTGCTTGCCATGCAAGCTTGCTTATCTATCACCACAATCCTTGTAATCCCAGTGCTGAGCAGGAGGAGACAAGATCACCCCCGAGGCTGAGGGCTACTCATACTAGCCTAATTGTTGAGCCCCAGGTCCTAGTAAGAGATTCTGCCTTTAAAAACAACAAGGTGGACAGCTTTTGAGTAGTAATAGCTAAGGGTGGCATTCGGCCTCCCCAAGGCAGATCCCTGATGGCCTCCTCTAGAGTCCAGAGTCAGTTTCTGAGGCTTCCGCTTAGAGTAGCTGGGGTCTTTTGTTGCTGATGTTTCAGTTTAGTTTTGCTGGAGTCGTGCACTGCTAACCCCACTGGAAATTTGCTCTAAGCCGGTTCCCCAAGTGAGACCTCTGAGGGTTCACTCTGTGAAGCACACAGTCCAGTCACAGCTCAGTTCTTCTCTGTTGACTCAGTCATTTCATCATCAGTCCACCCCTTTTACAGAGGAGAAAGGGCCTGCCTAGGAGAAAGCCAGGGGAGGGAAAAGCAGAAGGGACCGGAAGTACCCTCAGCTCAGAAGTATTGCTCTACTTCCCAAAGTTTGACTTGAAACTGGAGAATTCCAAGTAGATGAATTTCCAGCTTCACAGTAACTGTGGGTGATGGGGGAGGCATCCCAAAGATTGGCTGTTCATTTCAGAGAGAGCTGTGGTGTTGACAGACACAGTCAGAGCAGAGACAAGTGGGTAGGGGAGCTCTCAGAGAAAGAAAAATTGCATACAATGTCAAAGAATAAATAATGACAGCGAAATGCAGTGAAATGGCTCAGGAGGTCAAGACACTGGAAATGCTAGAACACACAGGACCAAAGGAAAGAACTGACTCTTGTATGTTGTTCTCTGACACACACACACCATGGCCTGTGCACACTCACACATATGGTGAATAAATAAATATAATACAATTAAAAATTAAAACAATGACAGCCACTGTGATCCACACCTCAGTCTGTGCACCTGGGAAGTGGAGGCAGGAGAATCTTGACTACATGAGAATTTATCTCAAACTCTCTCCCTTCCACAGAATAGCCAAGAAAGTGCTGGAAGTCATGTAGGACTCTCTCTGGCCTTCCAGGAAAGGGAATCCATGTCAGGAACTCTTGAGTAGTATGGTGCTGGCGAAGGTGACAGGAGATGACAAGAGGGAACCTTGTAAGTCAAGTCCCCAAGCCTCTGATACCACTGGCAAATGAAGTGGCCACCTCAGCACCCTGCTGTGATGACATCAGCATGTGTGAAAGTTCTCAGGGTTTAAGAGTGTCACTGAGACTGGTTACTGGGGAGAAAGGTGTTTACTAAGAGTTACCAATGCCACAGACAGTCAGAAAGGTAGTGGCATGTCAGCATGGCACTGGGGCTATAAGATTTCAGGCCCCACCAACATGGCATCTTTCTGAGAATAGTGGTGGTTTTACTGCACAAGCCTAAACCAGGAAGGAGGGAGGAAAGGGAGCAGGATGTGTGGCCACTAATGCCCTCTGACATAAGTCACTCCCCAGCTGAGAAACCCTGGGCCTGGATGGAAGTATGTCAGCTGGAGAGTCACAGTGTCTCAGTAGTGTATCTGTGAGACCTGAAGGGTAGTGCTGCAGCCTGAGCAGCTGCTGGACTCTAACCTTGCAGTCGTAGGGTGTAGAGGACAGACTGGACGTGGGCCTGGCTGCATCAGTTTACCACTGGGGCTGCACATGGAGACAAATGGCCAGGACCAGGAACATTTTGAGGCAAAAGCTTTCAGACTCTGTGATTAGCCCCGTGTGGTAGTGCATGTCTGTAAGTCAGTGTGTGGAAGGTGCAGGCAGGAAGATCAACATTCAAAGTCATCCTTGGGTGCAGAAGATCTCAAACAAACAAAGATGAGTGATTAGACTGGTACTGGTGCCAGAGAACAGGAACAAGTCTCATTTGTTGGAAAACACTTTGATGAAATCACCATGCCATATGGGGACTGAAGGAGGAAGTCTGTCTGAGCGTGTGCAATGGCAGTTACTTTTCCACTGTTGGGATAAAACATCATGATCAAAAGTACCTTGTGGAAGGAAGAGTTCATTCTGGCTTGCGTCTCCAAAGGAAGGTTAATAATGGTGGGGCAGCTGAAACAGAACACTGAGCAGTTGCATCTCAACCACATGCAGAAAACACAGAGAGAAAACGGAAGTGAGGTGGGAAACACATTGTCAAAACACACCCCCAGTGACAAGCACCTCTTCCAGAAGACTGCCCCTCCTAAATCCTCCATAACCTCCCCAATATGAGCAAGGGTACAAACAGGTGAGCCTGTGGCAAAGATTCTTCATTCAAACGTGCACAGGGGTAGTAGACTGAGCCTCTCAGGCAGAAATATATTTGAAGTGCCTGTGTGGATCTGACAGAGCTGTCAAAAAGACAAGACAAAACAAAACATGTATTTATAAGTCAAAAGAGAAAAGATAGACAGATGGTTCAAGAGTTAGGAACAGGTGCTGCTCTTGCAGAGACCCAAGTTCAGTTTCTCCCATAGCTCCTTCTTTCAGTCTAAGATCCCTGCTCCCAAAGACATCCTCGCACACCAGGTCCCCAATGCTGCGAAGCTCAGGCAAAAGAAACTGGCAAAGCAGGGTGAGCTGCCCAGGGACGTGCGCAAGGCACAGGCCCGGCTCCTCAGCCCTCCCGCACCAAAGGCCAAACTCAGGCTACAAGACATTGTTTAGCAGCTCAGCATCAAGCCTCTCTACCCAGCAAGCCAGGGATTTTAGTCTTGTGCATCATGGACCCTGGGAAGAGAAACGTTTCCACAGGGGTCAGCCAGGACCTTCAGAGCAGTCAGGTGTTTATGATTCATAACAGTAGCAAAATTACAGCTATGAGGTAACAATAAGAATAATTGTATGGTTGGGGTCCCCACAACATGACAAACTGTATTAAAGGGTCACAACATCAGGAATGGATCTGGAATGTCAGCTTGCTGGATGATTCTTTAAGGTTCCAAGTTTAAAATATAAAACCATGAATGCATGAGTGGATGGTGTTTGGCTCAATACCACATTCAAATACTTAAAGCATAATAGGCACAACACAGTGTCAAGTTGGGAGCGTAGGCCCCAGTCCCTCATATCTATCCCAGCCCCAAGGCCTGGTCTGGACTCCAAATCTCAGCAGGCCAGGTCCCCAGGGTACTTAAGTGATCTCCAGAGAGGAACACTTGGTCTCACTTTCTTCCTCCTGGGGATCGTATTCCTGCAGCTCCCCTTGGGGTCACCTGAGAGCGCAGATGTCCGATTAAACTTGGATATTTCTTTTTTTTCCTTTGGATTTTTCGAGACAGGGTTTCTCCATAGCTTTTGGTTCCTGTCCTGGAACTAGCTCTTGTAGACCAGGCTGGCCTCGAACTCACAAAGATCCACCTGCCTCTGCCTCCCGAGTTCTGGGATTAAAGGCGTGTGCCACCATGGCCTGTAGTAATAAGGAGCAGCGACAGGGCTGCGTCCCCAACACCCCAGCTGCCTGCTCAGCTAGCTTTTGCACCGAAATAACAACACACAAACTGTATTCATTTAAACACTGCTTGGCTCATTTCTACCTAGCCTCTTCTAGGCTAACTCTCGCACCTGGACTAGCCCATTTCTTATCATCTGTATAGCACCAGTCTTACTGGGAAGATTCTAGCCTAAGTCCATCCTGGGTCGGAGCTTCATAGCGTGCATCTTCCCTGGAGCGGGGAGCATGGCGTCTCTGCTGAGGCGTCTGCTCCCGAGAGGAGAGCTGTCAAGTCTGACCTCACTTCCTCTTCCTCCCGGCATCCTGTTCTGTTTACTCCACCTACCTCTGTCCTAACCAATAAAATGGGCCAAGGCAGTTCCTTTATTAGCCAATGACCTTCCTCCATCAATGTCCCAGCTAAACCTGGATATTTCTTAATTCGGCTTGTTTTGATTTGGCTTGATTGGGAATTTTTGGGTCACCTGAGAGCTTGCGTTATACAGTTCAAAGCCAAGTCCGCTTCTTCCCCTGTAAGCCTCTTACAAAAATCTTTTTAAATTGAGCCTGCTCTGTTCATTTGTATCAGACAGGCTCAATTTTAAAAGACTTTTGTATATATATATATATGTGCCCATGGTTTTTGGTCTCTGTGCTTTCACCCCTCCCTTCCCTTAGTAGCCAGTCTCTCTCAGCACCATGCTGCCAGAGGCACTGGCCCCTCCCCCACTTCCTCAAGCCCACACTTCCCAACCTCCTCCTATGGAGCTACTTTCTTTCCCCTCGCTTTCCCAATGTGGAGGTTCAACTTCCACCTTCCCCTTCCCCTCCTACCTCACTGCTCCACTGCTGAACCCCCTCTGTGCACTGGGCTAGCCCCTCCCATGCTCCCTTTTCTCTTCCAAATCTCCCTCAGGTAGAAAAGCAGCTAGGTTCCTTTTCTACTAATCATTCTGTTTCCTCAGTCAGTACCAGATATTAGGAAAGAGTTAAAAAAAAGTTAAGGATGGTCCCCAAACTCCTATATGGGAATTGGTGAATATGGCCTTGGTGAATATGGTGGATATTGGTGAATATTGGTGAATATGGTGGGAGTGATGGAGACCAGGTGTCTACTAACATGGGCTTAGACAAGCCCTAGAGTAATCCTTGGCTGGGAAATAGTAGGTTCTGGATCTCTGAAGCTGTGCTACCTCAGACTTGTGTGGCTGCGGAAGGTTGGAGCTAAAAGGAACCATGTGCACAGAGTAAAGACATTGTTTAGGACATTCTAGGAAGCAGTAGCTGAGCCTGAGCCAAATCCTCTCAGGACTGCAGGGTTGTCCTTCAGCTAGCAACAGGTTGCTTCAGCCAGTCTGAGCTACAGTGTACTCATCTGTAAAATGGGAATAAGAACACCCACCTCAGATTGTCGTTGTACCAATTAAAAGAGCTTATTCTTCTATTTAGTTAGGACTACTCTCCCAGTTTTTGAAATAAAGCCCCAAGTTTTAGATGGAAACCTAGTCACCCCAGAATGGTCATGCTTTATCCATTTCTAAAGCATCTGTGGTGGTTAATTTGGAGGAATTGAGTGAAGGATGTCTCTGTTAAAATCATCAACCCTTCACTTGGTCTGTGCAAAGTGTCCCCTGGGGACCTCACCTCACATTAACGCCAACATTTTCTGAATCTGTGACCCATGAGAGCTGTGAGGTTTGAGTACACATGCACAGGACACTCTCTCTCTCTGCTTTACAAACATTCCCGAATTTTATCCTCAGGCTCAAGGTGAATTTGAAACTCTTTCATTCAAGACAAACGTTATCTCCAACCTCCATGCCTGGGCTGTGTAATGACTCATCTTGAACATCAATGTGATTAGATAATGATCTGTGAGATTAATAAAGCATCTCTCTGTGTCTTTGAAGGCATTTCTAGAGATGACTGACATGTAAGACAGTAAATGGACAGGGGAGGACCCAGGATGGATGGGAGCAGTGCCATCCAACAGCATGTGTGTGAAAGAGGAGAAACAGCCATCACATGCTAACCCCGCTGTTCTGCAGAAAGCGCATCAATATGCTGCTGTTGCCTTTGGATGTCATCTCATTCTCCAGTCCCTCAGCACAGCCCTACAGCAGTAGCTCTCAGAGGCTTCTAACCTTCATCTTCAGGGTGGGACTGCATCACTAATTGTATCTAAAGCAGAGCAGCTACTAGATTCTCTGGCTTTCCAGCCTGACAGACAACGAGGAGACTGTAAAGCATCTCGTGCTTGTGCATGCTACTCTAATAAATCCCCTTTTGTAACCTGAAGATTTGTTAGCATCATGCTATCCATCCATCCATCCATCCATCCATCCATCCATCCATCCATCCATCGTCTATCTATCTATCTGTCTAAAACAATCTTTTCTCATTTTACATATCTATCTCCATTCCCACTCCCTTCCCTTCTCCCGCTCACCCCACCTTTCCCCCACCCCACCCCCAACCACTCCTTAGAGAGGGTAAGATTTCCCATGGGGAGTCAACAAAGTCTGACACATCTCTCTTAGGCAGGACCAAGGCTCTCCCTTGTATATCTGGGCTAAGCAAAGTATTCCTCTGTAACACGCGATTCTGTGTTACCCCCTTGGTACAGTTCGCACGCCACTGTACCATACGTGAGTCAAGCAAGGGCCTGAAGATTGAAAGAACACACAAAGAGACCTGGGTCATTCAAAAGGAGATCAGCTGAATGCCGTTTATTCAACTTTGAGGAAATCCTTTTGTACCTCCCTGCTGCACAAGGATTTCTGACCAGGCAGGTGGGAAATTACCACACCAAAGATGGAGTCAACAATGCCCTACAGCTAATCACCAGGTGGGACAGAGGGAGCACAGGAATGAACAGAAATCTTTAGTTAGCTGACCAGAAACTGTCCTCAAGATGAACCCCAGGAACAAGGGTAGACCGGGGCCCCATATTCCTCCAAAAAGAATGGGCTCCAAAAAGCCAGTTCAAACACTAGGGATAAATCCTAGTCCCACTGCCAGTAGTCACACAGACTTTCCAAGCCATACAATTGTCACCCACATTCAGAGGGCCTCACTTGGCCCTATGTAGGTTCCTCCACTATCAGTCTAGAGTCAGTGAGTTTCTGCTAGCTCAGGTCAACTGTTTCTGTGGGTATCCCCATTATGGTCTTAACCCCTTTGCTCATATTATTGCTCCTCCCTCTCTTTGACTGGACTCTAAAGAGTTGCCCCAGTGCTTAGCTGTGGATCTCTGCATCTTTTTCCATCAGTAACTGGATGAAGATTCTATGATGACAATTAAGGTAGTAATCAATCTGATTACAGGGGAAGGCCAGTTCAGGCACCCTCTCCATTATTGCTTAGGGTCTTAGCTGGTATCATCCTTGTGGATTCCTGGGAATTTCTCTGGTGCCAGGTTTCATGATAACCTCCAAATTGCTCCCTCATTCAAGATTGATGTAGGAAGTCCTTCTGTATAGTATTGCTTTTATCAGTCAATGAATAAAACTGTTTCAGCCAGTGGCTTAGCAGAGTAAAGTCAGGCAGGAAATCTGAACAGAAATATAGAAAGAGAGTAGGTGGACTCAAGGAGATGCCATGTAATTGCCAAAGGAGACAGACACCCAGAACCTTTAGCAGTAAGCCATAGACTTGTGGCAATACATAGATTATAGAAATGGGTTAATTCAAGGTGTAAGAGCTAGCTAGAAATATGCCTGAGTCACTGGCCAAGTGTTGGGCTCTGGTCTACTCTTGTTCCTGGGGTTCATCTTGAGAACAGTTTTTGGTCAGCTAACTAAAGCTTTTTGTTCATTCCTATTCTCCCTCTGCCCCACTTGGTGATTAGCTGTAGGGCATTGTTGACTCCATCTTTGGTGTGGTAATTTCCTACCTGCCTAGGTGGAAATCTTTGCACAGCAGCAAGGTATATAAGAATTTCCCCAAGGTTAAATAAACAGCATTCCACTGATCTCCTTTTGAATGACCCAGGTCTCTTTGTGTGTTCTTTCAATTTCCAGGCCCTTGACCAACTCGTGTACAGTGGCACACGAACTGTACCGAGAGGGTAACACAGAATAGGGTGTTACAGACACACTGTGTTGCTGTTAAGAGAACTTTATTTTGGAATGCTTTCATTACTTTCATCTTATAGATTTATGAACACTCTCCTTTCTTTTGACTGTCAATAGTTTTAAACTAATTTCCTAAAATAATGTTTCATTAGTAAAATATAGTCTACCAAAAAGGATTAGCCTCAGTACTAAAATGAACAGAAAGCTTTTGATCATGCTTTCTCTTCATCCTTTAGAGTAATGGGAACTAGGAGACAAACTGAGGTTTCTGACTTTTTCATAACATTAGATACTGTTCTTCAATTTAGAAAAATTATTTTTCATCAAATTTAATTGTTTTTTAATATAAGTGTCAGTTATATAATTCTATTCTAATTAAAAAATTAAAGTCAGAAACTTCCAGCTTTGTATTTCTCACTATTTTAGGATCCAGAACTGGGAGAGTTTGAAATGAAGGCATAAAATTTTCTTCAATGCATATATGCATTGACCATGGACTGAGCAAGATGGTATGCTATTTCCTACTGTTGCTCAGCTGTTCAGATATTCTTGTTTGGCTTACTTCATTTTGAAATTGAATCAAATTACTTTAGATTGAAAATTTGGTTGCAATGATATTGTTGCTTACAGAAATAAATTTTAAAATTTCTATTCACTGTCCAGAATTTTATATAAAATGTAACTGTCTGTGTGTACAGTTGTTCAATATACAATATGCATAAGAATGGGGAGTGGTTTAGAAGAATGAAGGGATGATATTATTTGCAGGAAACAAAAGCTATTTCTAACAAATTTCAACAGAGAAGTTGGGAAGCTCATCAGCTTATATCCACTACTAAATTTAAGGACACTCTGTTCTCCACAAAGGTATACAGAGAACAAAAGCAAACAATGCTCTTCCATAGTTTAAAGTACACTTATGATATCTTGTTCAAACAGTGAATTATGGAAGGCATACTGTTGAATATTTTCACTATGATAAAAAAAATTATAAAAATGAATATTGCCAGGTGATGGTGGCACACACCTTTAATCTTAGCACTTGGGAGAGAAATTCAGTGAATAATGAACCCTGAATCTGTTCTTGTTTATGTTCCACACCTTTTTCTACCCCGTTCCAAAAGGGGATGGGGAATGCAGCATACTTCACTAACATGGTACAAGGAATAGACAGAGCATCCACAATCTTTGGTCCGTGTGGAGCAGATACACCTTTATACTCAAAATACTAAATAGCTGTAGCCTAGGTCAGGATCTCTGTGTTGTAGCCACCCATAGTTAACAACTCTGAGAAAGCAAAACAAGCTCAAACGCATTAACCACTAGGCAAGGTGGAATGGACTCACACCTGTGGGCCCCCACAATAGAAATAATCCTATGGTAGGTAGTGTCAGGACAATGCACATGCCTATCAAATATGCTATACTTATAAAAATGCAACATTTAATTGTCAATTAGTCCCTTCAAAGTCTGGGTGAAAAAAAGAATTCACAAGATTAGGCTATAAACAAACTGGCTTTTTTCTCCCTTTCCTCTGATTAAAGTCAGTTACAATGCTGTGAAATGTCTTGGAACATGTGACAGGGAACGGGGAGAAGTGTTTGCTCAAGAGCCAGCAAGAAACTAGGTCCTCAGCCCAATAGACTGAGATACTGAACTCTGCATACAACTGTGTATGAATGTAAGATGAAGCCTATCAGCCTTCATTTCTCATCACTAAAGTCAAGGTGTTGGCTGAACTTTCTGAAACTCTAGCAGAAAATCTATGTTCCTATCACTAGAAACTTTCTGCCTTCTTTGGTTAACAACCCCTTTCCCCTTAAAAGGCAAGAGTGTTGAGTCTGGTTCAGTCTCTCATATGGTATCACATTGGCACTCCCTCTATATTTCCCTCTTGCATTTAAAAGCAACTTAGAGATTATACTTAACCCACACAGATAATCTATTCCAAGGGCCATCTAATGAAACCTTACACAACTTTAATTCTCCCTTTTCATGTGCTATTAACATATTTACAGATTCTAAGGATTAGATTGGGCATCTCAAATGTTCTCACGATTGTTGACTGTATGAAGTAATGGACTGTTATCAGCCTATTAAATCAGTCACAATGCATATAATATATATTATATACACATCATTTACAGAAAACAAGGGTTCCTCATTCTTGTAATCATCGGTGTCATTTTAGTTTGTTTTAAACTCTAGGTCTTGCTGCCAGTTTGCTTTAATAGCACAGACTATACTCTGGCATTTAAAACAAGAAATCCATGCCAAAAACAGCACCCTAGAAACCACTGGAAGGGGGGGAGAGGTTTGGGATTCTTACCCACACCCTCTCCAGATAGTTAAACCACTTGATCAGTCCAGTAACTACATGGAAAAGATTTATTTACAGAGATTCTCTTTTTCATATTAATTTATTACTTAATTAACTTATTAATTTTGTGTCTAAGTGTGTGTGTGCTCATGAGGGTGTGCACACATGTACATTTTCTAAATCATACATTTAGTGTCAGGTCTTTTGTACCATTATCTGGGTCCTAGAACTTGAATTCAGCTTGTTAGGCTTGGCAGCATGCACCTTTGCAAAATAAGCTATCTCGCTAACACTTGTTTACTGAGATTTACTTTATGTGACCTCATTCTGAGCTCATTCAGGGACTAAGCTGTCTGTAGGATGATAATTTTTTGGAGAGCCACTGGATGAGAAAAATGAAGCCATTTGAGTTGCCAAGAGGCTGAACAAAAGCATAAAGGAAGATTTTTAGGAATGAGATGTCTACAAGGTCTTTGAAAACTTCAAACCTGAATGTTTTGTGATGAGAATTTCTCACCTTACTAGACCTGGAAGGAGGTGGGAGGTCCTTGGACTTCCCACAGGGCAGGGAACCCTCACTGCTCTTTGGGCTGATGAGGGAGGGGGACTCGATTGGGGGAGGGAGGGGAAATGGGAGGCAGTGGCGGGGAGGAGGCAGAAATCTTTAATAAATAAATTAATTAATTAAAAATAAATAAATAAAAAGGTTTCATTTATTTGAAGATGATATCTATGTGTAAAGCTGTTCAGATGACACAGAAGAATCTGATGCAAATAAAACTAAAGCTATTCTTAATAAAAAGAAAACTTCAAACCTATGCCTACAAATTTACTACAAAAATGTGCATACCAGCCAATAAAAGTAGACATACATTCTGAACAGATGCTCCATTACAAAAGATTGACAGGTGACAAATATGCATATCTGCAGATAATTCAACATTTTTACCCATTTGGGAAATACCACTGAAAACCATAACGAGACTATGCTGCAAACAACAAGCACTGAAGAGGATATGGAGAGCTAAGGGCAGGTTAGCCTGAAGTTACCCGTAAATTAACCTCGAAACTTAGTAATACCACTCCTAATGAAACTAGAGAAGTGAGCCCTACACTTACATAAAGACGCATATGTCTCATAATATTCCCAAACTATTAAATTCTGGAAACTATTCGGTGTAGATTTGAAAATACAACTCACACGACTTTATAGGGAGGACGTTTCAGAGATCCTTCATGAAATCCTAAATTCACGTTCTGAAATTCACCTGCATTTATTATTTAAACCATTTTTATATCAAAATGTAAACCGAGGGTAATGTTCATTAACATTCCATTTCCTAGATAGCAGGGAGAATGACTTAGGTCACATCCACACCTGTGCCTGCTCTGTCACGTAGACTGAAAAACACCTCTTCCCCAGGGGATCTCTTAAATCACAATAGAAGGAACAGGATGGCCTTAGCATAGCCTGACCACTTACTTAGGATGGTGTCAAGTTGTCTCACTCTCAAAAGGCAGAGACTCCTTTCTGTGTAGTAGATGCAAATTGTGCCTTGCCAGGCCACTCAGAATTCTGAATGCCATACAATGTAAGAAAATGGGCCTGTATAATCCACCCTCTACCATCCGTTCCCTTATATTAACTTTAATAAAGCCTTGCTTCTGCAACAGGGCAGATGATTGTGTTTGCCTTAGGCAAAGACTCCTGCATCTACTGACGCTTACCATCAGAAACTAGCATTCTAATCATGGAGTTCCTGTCTTAGGCATCTGGGGAGAAGCTTCAAACCCATCTCCGACCTCTGTGAATAAAAGAGATTAAGGGAGAGAAATACCTTTGGGCTCTGTGTTTCGGAGCCATACTTTTTCTGTCAGGAGAGATCATAATGTTTTATGAATAATCATGCTCCTATAAGATATAGTCTCCTATTTAAAGGAGAGGAAGATCGCCTGAGTTGAAAATGTTTCTTCTGCTGGTCTAGAGCACCTCTTGATAATTTTATACTGTTTCAAAATCTAGACTTCTTAACACATGCATTAAGTCCAAACATTTACAGGACATGTCAAAACTTTTCTCAACATCTTATAAGCAGTTACAAACATTATCAGGTCAATACTATAATTCTAGAATGGGAATTAACAATAAACCCACAATTTAACATATGACACATTTTTAAATCCATATTAATCAAAAGACAATAAAAGTTTTTTCTGATAGGTGAGAGTCCAACGACACTGCTGCTATCAAATACCAGTTCCAGTCTCTGGGCCACAGTTAAACCCTCAGGCCTGCCCCCCTCTTGAGTGAAGAAGGGCTTCAATCATTTCTAATTTTGTGTCTTTCCTTCCATGAGGAGAAAGCTTAGGTCTTAGTTTGCAGGTCCAATATTTTAATCAAAATGAGTTCTGTGTCCCAAAGATTAAAACAGTCAAAATTTCAGTCTGCATTTCAGCTCCAAAGTAAACAGGATTCAGACTGCAAGCAAGTTGTAGTCATCGTACAGCAGGACCTCTGTGACTGTGTGTGTCCCAAGTTTCCGGAAGCGGCTCAGAATGGCATCCAGCAATGCAGAGTGATGGCCTCAGGTCCCGTGAATCAGGCACTCTTCTCTATGGGGGTGGAGAAGACTGTGGGCTTTTCATCCAACTCCTCTCACTTGGATTCCTCTAGGGGATGTCATCAGCTATGATGTCATCGGCACTGCCACTCCTTTCCTGTACGTGCAGTCATCTCATCCAGCTTTATTTTCTTTCTGTGAAAAAAGGACCCCAAATTAATATAGGGCTGGGTCTTTTTATAATTCATCACAAGGGTTTTCTTCACCTTGCCTTAACAAAGGTCACTTTGTTGCCACCATGCCAGAATCTGTTTGCAACGTTTATCCATTTAAGCTGTTTTCAAGAAGTTACAAGCACACTCCACAATTCCTTTTTATTATTAACCATATATGCAGTTCTTTCATTGGATGAACCATCTGTAAGATTTAGCAGAATATCCTTTAAAGAATCTTTAGCTATAACATTAGCAAAATATAGCTGTGCAAATAACAGCAACAATCAGCTGGGAAAAGATTATTAATCTGGCTTTTTAATTGAACAAACACAATTGTCCAAGAATCTTTACTTTAAAATTATCAGTTAATTTATTGCTTATTATAAGAAACATTGATCATAGTCAGTACTCTGCTAAAACATCCCCTAGATTTCATATGCTCTTTTGTACTGTTCAATCCCCTGCTTTAAATTAAGAGTTTAATATCTAACTGGCAGAATGGGAAGGTTCAGTCATAAAAAGGAAACCATTTTTTCATAAAACTGCTGTAGAAGTAAGTTTTGTATTCAATATACATTCTTGATAAGGCTGAATCAAAATTAATATAATGTACTCTCTGATTATTGTATAGTATATTCTACCTGCTTGAGTAACTGTTTGGCAGCTTCTATAAGCTGTCTATTGAAAATTGGCTCAATGCTTCCTCTAAGAATTTTATTTAGTGGCTTAAGGACTGCTATAAAAATGTTATGAAGAATTTAGCCATTGTATCTAGTTAAAAGTTTTTAAACTATCCTCCTTATAAGTTATAAGTCTGCCTAGCTTACAGGAAAGTGGAAATAAGAAAGCATATTCAAAAAATGATGCTGGCATAACTGGGCATCAACATGTAGAAGAATGAAAATAGATCCATATTTATCTATGTGTGCAAAACTTAGGTCTAAATGAATCAAAGTCCTCAACATAAAACCAACCACACTGAACCTCACAGAAGAATAGGTTAAAAGTACACTAAAATGCATTGGTGTATCTCAAATATAGCCCTAGTGGCACAGACATTGAAACAATTAATAAACGATATCTCTTAAAACTGAGAAGCTTCTATAAAGCAAAGTATACAGTCAACAAGATAAAATGTCAGCTTATAGAATGGGAAAAGATCTTTACTAATCAACTCCAAAACATACAAAGATCTCAAGAAATTGGTCATCAAAAGAAAAAATAATTCAACAAAAGTACAGGGTACAGACCTAAACTGAAAACTCTCAGCAGATGAATCTGAAATGACCGAAAGACATTTAAAAGATGCTCAACATCCTTAGCCATTAAAGAATGCAAATCAAACAACTCTGAGAGTTCATCTTATACCTATAAGAATGGCCAAGTTTAAAACACTGATGTCAACTTATGCTAAAGAGAATGCGGGGTAAAGAAAAAACTCCTATGCTGCTGGTGGGAATGCAAATTGGCACAGCCACTTTGGATTCTAGTATAACGACTTATATATTATATATATATATATATATATATATATATATATATATATACATATATATATTATACAATAATCTGTCTGCATGTATGCCTGCAGGCCAGAAGAGGGCACCAGATCTCATTACAGATGGTTGTGAGCCACCATGTTGTTGCCAGGAATTGAACTCAGGACCTTTGGAAGAGCAGGCAATGCTCTTAACCACTGAGCCATCTTTCCAGCCCCTAGTATAGCAATTTCTCAGAACATTAGACAATAAACTACTTTAAGATTCAGGAATACAACTTTTGGGCCTATACACAAAAGATGCTCCACCTTACCATAAGGGCATGTGCTCAACTATGTTAACAGAATTATTTTGTCATAGCCAAAACCTGAAAATAACCTAAACTTACCTCTTCTACACAGATGATAAATGAGTTGAGATAGAAATCAGAGAAACATCACCCTTTACTAATAGCTACAAATACCATAAAATATCTTGGAGTAACTCTAACTAAACAAGTGAAAAAATCTGTATGACAAGAACTTTTAAATCTTTGAAAAAACAAAGTTAAGACATCAGAAAATGGAAAGATCTCCCATGCTCTTGGGATGGTAGAACCAACATAGCAACAAATGGCAATTTTACCAAAAGCAATCTACAGATTCAATGCAAACATCCATTAAAATTATAGCAGAATTCTTCACAGACCTCAAAAGAACAATCCTCAACTTCATAAGGAAAACAAAACCTCAGGATAGCCTAAACAATCCTGTACAATAATGGAACTTCTGAATCATCACAATCTCTGACTTTAAACTTCACTACAGAGCCACAGTACTGAAAACAACTTGATATTGGCAGGTCATGCTCCCTCTATTTGTCACTTGGCTTTGTATTTCTGGGTCTTTGTCTTTCTAGGGAGCAGGTGGTGCCCGTTCCTCATCCCCATTCTGCCTGGGTACAAGTCATGCTTTCTAAGTTAAAAAGTCCCATCAGAGGTCAGAGGTGAGTGGTACATTTATAGGCTCTCTGGTATCTGTCATTGTGGCTGCTCTAAGATCATGGCATGCCATCACAAGCTCCAGTGGGTGTAGCTGTGCTGATTCTTACTATCTTTTCTTTTTATTTTAACTTGTAATCATAAAATTAGGAGAATTCCTGAATCTTCTACTCTGTCCTATTGGCTGACTCTGGGTGCTGACTGTGGGAGGTAGTATTAGCTCTCTGAACTTTGTCTCCTGCTTGCCTTACAGACAGACAGGTTAGACTCAGCTCACTACTTCATGTGGATCAAACTCAGTTAGCTACAGCACATGTGCATGGACAATCTCAGTGGTAACCTAGGTCATTTTTGGGCCAAATGCTATATTCCCTTCATTCTTTCTACCCATTCAGCAGCATTAAAAGCTGCATCTTTGTGATCATAATGCCTACAGACTCTAAATATCTCTGCCTTTGTTTCTGCTCCACTTTAACTTCCTTTAGCTGCCAACATACATAACTGAATACTGTCTCCTTGTCACATCTATATACCTTATTGTTTATGATTTTTATTTCTGATTTATTCTCCCACTTACATGCTTTTTTAAATTCTACCCCTTATTTCTGAGCACTCATTCCTTACCTTTCCATCTGTGGTGCAATTTTCTCATGGGTTCCTCACGTTCTCCTCCATATTTCTGGTCATTCTTCCATGTGTTTGGAGGTTCATCTATCAGCCTCACATTGTGGGGAGCCAATATTCAGGGATCAGCCCAGACATAAACTCTTCCTCATACCAGAGTGGAGGTGTGAGAAGGAAAACACAACTCACACAACTCTATTGGGAGGGAGGTTCAGGGATCCTTCACGAAATCCTAAATTCACACCCTAAAATCCATCCTCGTTTATTATTCAAATAACTTTTATACCAAAATGTAAATTGACAGAGAAGTTTAGCATTCTGTTTCCAAGGTAGCAGGACTTAGGTCACATCCACATCTATGCCTGTTCTGTCACATAGGCTGAAAAACCATGCTTGAGACCTAAATTACAATAGAAGGAGCAGAAAACATATTATCATATCCTGACCACCTGCTTAGAAGAGCATCAGGTTGTATCACTATCAAAAGGCTAAGCCACCACCGTCTGTGTGGCAGGTGCAAATTGTGCCTTGCCAGGTTGCTCAGAATTCTGACTGCCCTACAGTGTAGGAATATGGGCTTGTATAATCTGGCCCCTACAATATTCCATTCATAAATGTCACCTGGTTCAACACCACCTTCTGTCATAAAAGAGGCCTTGGTGGGAGATGGAGGAGACAACTTGAGAGGCTTCATGGTGTTTGTGATTTATATTTTAAAGTTAGATTGAATGCTACTCTGTTGTTGTGACAGCATTTATGTGACACCCTATCATGTTTTCTGTTACCTGAGATAGGATCTTACTCTCAGTTTGTCTCAAATTTATAATTATTCTGCCTCAACTTCAGAATTTCTGGGTTTAGCAGCCTGTACCACCATAGCCAACAAAATGTATTTCTCAAAGTGGATTGTCAGATCTATATAATTTGCATTTATAATGAACATGTAATTTGAGTTTATATAACTACCACTATGTTGCCCTCTCTAGAAGCAACTACAGAGCTTAAATCAGACCTAACAGCATCTTCCAGTTTCCTGTCTCTCAAAACCTTGTATTTGTGCCTTTCATGATGTCTTGCTGATATAGAGTGGAAGTTTGCAAGGACTAAGTTCTGAATAAGACACTTTGATGAAGGTGGCACATGCCACCTGTTGTTCTTTTGCCGAACTACAGTTCCCAGCATTCTCCTGGATACAGACATTTCCCAGAAGCCTTTGTATTCCTCGTTAAAAAGCGAGGGTCCTACGACCCTCTCTCTCTCTCTCTTCTCCCTCTCTTCCCTCTTCCATTTTCCTAGTGTATCGGCACCCCCATTAAAGTGCACCCACGTGGGACCGCCGCGTGTCTGTGTCTTTTCCTCGCGTAACCGTCTTGTCCTCTACACTGCAGCCCGAAATTAATTAACAACACCTCCTCCTTTAAACATTAACCCCAGTCCCAAATCATTTCCCTATCTTGGCAACTGGTTTGACAACACCTTCAGTCCTAAAAGTGATCCAGATGGAATAGACAAGGTAAAACTTAGAAACCTCACAGTAAATTTTTAAAAATCAGTTTATTAGGATACAACCTTTTTCTCCTTTTTTTTCCTTCGGAATGAGTTTCTATTTTAATTATCATAAAATCACTCGAACTTATGCTTTTGTTATTTCTCAGGCAAGAGAGACTACGTCATTCTACATTCCTAATGTTTATCAAATCACTGGGGGCCAGGGAATGCCATGGGTGCAGGCTGAGTCATGCAAGCTCCCTGTCCATGCTGAGTCACAGGAACACCAAGTTGATGACCTGGTACAAAATCAACATCAGGTACCAGTTCTTCACTGGGACTAGACACAATACGTCTTGGCCAGTTCTGCAGAGTAGTAGCAAAGTCTATTCTACCTATGTGTGGACTTGACTTGCTTAGGGTACCTGTCATATACAAGAAGCAGTAAGATGTTGAGAGGGTGACTAGCTACTTTTAATTTTAATTCTCTCCTCTTTGTAAGAAAGCAGAGCGATATGGTAGCCTCCCAGACATGGCCAAAGAGGTTTTGTGGTCCAGGTATTGTGAGGCTGTCTTCATTCTGCACTTTCACTCAGGAGTTTGCATTGTGACATACATATCCTTGAAAATAACCAGCTCTTTCAGGGATCTCTTTATTATTATTATCATCATTATTATTAATTTGCATGCTCACCTCACTGCTTCCAACTCTGAACTTTCCTATTATTCCTCATCTACTGTTTTGGGTTTGGGTGCTTCTAGATTTCTATGCCCTTAAAGAGCATCCTTAGGTTGTTTTGGATATCTTAGTTTTCATGACAGAAAATTAAGTTATAAACTTCCTGCCTAAAACTGCATTAACATTTTTTGCATTGTGTGACTCTGAAATTCCCCACAAGCCAAAGTTGTTGAAATTGAGCAGAACACCGTGACCAGCCACATGGAAGAGGACATTCTTGAAAGGGATTTCAGGTTCTTACTGTCTCTACGTTGTGGTGTGTCATGAATATTTTGGCATGGGAGTGTGGGTTCACACAGGTCTGAGAAATGAAGACTCAGAGACACTTGGAGAAGACACTTAGCCTTTGCGGTTGCAGACAGAAACTTCCACAATACAATGCTGTGCATATACCTGATCCATGGCTTTCCGGGTTTCCCCTGAATCAAGCTTTGCATAGTCTTTGTATCCATGGAAAACTGTCAGTCAAGAATCACATAGGACAACAAAAGGTATTTGTAACCCAAAGGAAGGCCTGGAGGCTGTGTGAAAACTCAAGCCAAGCCAGGTGTAACTCAGCAGGGTGTCATAGCTAGTGGAGGTTACTTGCAATCCCTCCGGTGCCAGGCCCTCAGGACATTCTGCTACAGTGGTGCTCAAACACCTGTACCCAGAGAGACAAACAGAGACATGTAGCCAGAGAGAGGGGGGGGGGAAGAGTAGTGTGATAACATTTTGTCTTTCAGAAATGATTGCCCCTATAATGTGTGAGGATCTCTGATTCAACCTTCAATAATCATGGTTTTTTTTCCAGCAGTATGCTCGTGGCAGGCTATGACAAATTGTAGTTGACTCTCACTCTCCACTCATTAGATCTTCCAGAGGACCCAGGTTCAAGTCTCGGCACCCTCATAGCAGCTAACAACTGTCTATAACTCCAAGATCTGATACCCTCAAACACATACATGCAGACAAGACAGCAATGCATATAAAAAAGTAAATAAACTAAAAAAAAATTAAAAAGGTAAATAAACTATTTTTTTTAAAAAAACACTCATATTGAGAGGATAGAGAGAAGGCTGAGTGATTAAGAGCACTAGCTGCTCTTGCAGAGGACCCAGGTTGAGTTCCCAGCACCTACATGGAGGCTCACATCCATTTAACTCCAGTTCCAGATGATCCAACTCCCTCTTCTGATTTTCATGGATACTAAGCAGTCATGATGTCCACATGCAGGTTGTGTATGTGTGTGCATGTGTCTGTGTGTTCATAGTAGGCCAGAAATATGGTGTGTCAGGTAAAGGGGCTTGCCAAAGAAGCTGGTACTTAAGTTCAATGTTCAGGATTCATGCAGTGGAATCAGAACCAACTGACCCCCACGAGTCCTCTTACCTCTACACATATACTGGGTTGCACACACCCCACACACAAAACAGTGTAACATTAACTTAAGAGTTCAAGGCTATCGTGTCCTACATGCTGAGTTCTAGTCTAGTTTATTATATGTATGGACATATATGTCCAACCATCACCATGATCTCTCTTCAGAGTTCTCCCACTTTGTAGCCACATCCCCAACTCCTCATCAGCTGTTACCCATTGTCTGTTGCAGAATATTCCTTTACACTGTTTTAAGGACTTTTATCTTTCTCTATTTCTGTATACCTTCCTTTGCTTCTACCTCCATGGCTTGTTGTGTAGCTGGGTGGCTGGACCCTTATGTCCTCCTCCTTGTTCTCTTGTTGCTCATTCTCCTCCTCCTTTCTCATGAAAGACCCTCAGAGAGGACTTTTTCTCTGATGAAGACCCCAGAACCAGGACACTCCCAGACCAGGCCACAGGATGCAATTAGCAAGAGGTTTATTGAGTAAACACAGGTACCTGTGGGCGGCAAAGTCTTTCGGAGGACTTGCGTGCCTGCAGACTGGGGGGAGGTCTTTTTATAGGGAAGAGCAAAAAGCAAGTTTACAGAAGCAAAAGCGTGGTTATCAGAATGAGGCGGGGGGCATGAATGGTTTCCTCTCTCAGCATGGGTGTCAGCAATAGTCATCCTGTTCCTATCTTATAGATATCCTGTTTTGCAGTCAACCTGCTTTGTTGATGTCCTATCTTATTGACATCCTGCCCTCTCAAGCAGATGGGATGTTCTTACGAGAGCAGGCTGGCTGCTGATCCGGAGAATTTTTTTTTTAAAGCAAACAGGACGTTACCCCGGGAGCATGCTAGCTGCGGATTTTGAGGAGGGGGTCTGTAGGGTCTTTCATTTCCCCCTTTTTCTTTTTATTATTGAGTTAAATCTTTTACTCAAAGCAATTACAGAACCTCAGTATCTTGTTGTGGTAACATGTGATACTGATGGCTCAGTACTAGGGCCTGAATGACTGACAGCCTGTCTTTTATAAACTGGACCAGGCGGTTTAAGATGCAGGGCCCAAATAGGAGTATCAGAAGGAGGATAATCAAGGGACCCATCAAAGAAGACAATAGAGTTGTAAACCAGGGAGACTTATTAAACCATCCTTCGAACCATCCTTGTGATTCGAACAGCTTTTGTCTCTGTCTTAACCTCTCTCTAAGCTTGGTCATGGATCTTCTAACCAATCCAGTATGGTCAGCATAAAAGTAACATTTTCCCCTGAGTGTAGCACAAAGACTCCCTTTCTTTAAAAGCAACAGGTCCAGGCCCCTCCTGTTATGGAGCACCACCTCTGAAAGATTTGCTCAGACAATAGCCATATGAAAACTAGTACAACTGATGGGACAAAATAACTTATACTTTACAGAGCAGTATTGGGAGAACATAGTATAACATCTCTATGGTGTGCATAGCTCTTAACAAAATTATCTGAATGAGGCTTGAAAGTAACTACATGGTAGACATTGTGAACCACTGTAGACCCGAGAATAGCACCCAACACTGTGGCAATAATAGTCTATTGACTACAAAGAGCTTAACTCAGCCCTAAGAAACACATGGATGCCTTCTCATAAGAGGCAAGTTCAGTATTATGAAAACGAATCTCTTCTGCTGTAGACACCGGGAGTGTTGATCCTCAACTCCAGGGAATGTGACGGAGAGGTCAGTTTCGGTCCAGCTGGCACCACATTGCATTTACGGGTTTCCATTGCATCCTGTAGCATCAGCTTTATCCAAATGTACAGGGTTGTGTCCATTGTGAGAACTTTAACAAACAATGAGAGAAAATGCAATACAGGATGACAAATGTTTAAAACAAAACAAAAAGCCCTAAAGCCAGAGGACAGCCAATGAGGACATAAATATCTTTTTTTTTTTTTGAGACTGACCTTACCCAGGCTTTACATTTGTAAGTACAGCATTAAAAAAAGTTCTAACTTCCCATTGACATCTATTTTATCATATACTAAACCACATCTGTTTATCTTTTGAAAGCCATATCATTTCATAACCCCACAGATTAAAGTAAGATTTTCCTGTAGAAAAACAAAACCTGTCAAGAGGTAAGGAAGCTTTAGGTGTGTTTGCTTTTCTCTGCAGTTATCTGCACAAAACAGTCTGATCCAGAAAAATCTCAAACTATACAAAATAATTCCTGTCAATAGGTCCCAGACACACAGTGGAGGAACAGAACAGAATTGCCTTTTGCTTCTGCTGTCTGATATTGTGCTTCAAAAGACACTAAAAAAATGAGCAGAGCACTGTGGGTTTCTGACTCTAGGAAAGAAGAGCCTTAAAGGTGATGTAAGCCCACCTTATAGCAGATGTGCCTGTCCTGTGTAAGCCTTGAGCTCAGGATTCCATCACCAGGGTCAGCCACTGTCAGTGGATACATGAGCAGCAGCTAACTAGCCAGGCAACAGAACTAGTGGCAGCGATTGCCGGGGTGTTTTGAACCCAGAACAGGACAGGAGGGAGGGAGGTCTGTCCAGTCATTTTTGCTGGTCTCCAGGGCCAATTATGTCAATTTGTTCTTTTAGAATCTTATTTATCCTATCTATCTGACCATGAGCTTTGGGGTTGGTAAGCTTAATTTCCAATTGATCCCCAATGTCTTGGCCACACCCTAACTTACCTGGGCAACAAAGGCAGGTCTATTATGGGACATGATTATCTTGGGCATCCCAAACCTTAGGATGATTTTTTTTTTTATGATCTTCTTAGCCATTACATTGGGTGTCTCAATCTTGGTCAATGTATGGTGGCTATCTTCTTTGGCAAATGTGTGACCTCCTGGAGGCACAAAATTTCCGCAGATGTCAACAGTCCTTTTTGTCTGTATATTGCTTTGTGTATATAGGTGAGGGCAAAAGCATACCTGCTGTTAGTATAGACGTTCCCTCTGCCATCTGTAGAGCTAGTATCAAAGCCACAAGTTCAGCGTTCTGGTCAGGCCGCCATCCCTGAAGGGAGGCTACTGGCCCAGATCATTTGCTTCCTGTCCACCAATGTTGCCCCCGCCTTCTGCTTACCTTCAGTCTTATGTACCTGCTTAGCTCGGACCACCAGCCTTGTGCCCCTGGCAAGCTTCGCCCTCATTTTCGGCTCTGCCTGGCACAGCTTAGCCTGCCATTTTGCCATTCGCCTGTCCTTTATGCAGATGCTGGTAGGATCCATAGTCCATCGACGTCAGCCCAGCACAGGAGCAGTAGTCTGGCACAGGAGGGCACCTGTGGTAGCATTTGACTGCTGTATCCCAGTCTGACATGGGTGAGGGGAGCAAGACTGTAGAGTGAGCAGTCAGGGCTCATGCAGGCTTTAGAGCAAGCACAGCACCAAGGCAGTTGCTAGGAGGTGAGGATTTCTTCAGCGGTGAAGGCAGGGAGAGGTGGTCATCCTGGTGAGGAAGGCATGGTAGAGGCAGAGGCAGACAAGCAGCCTGCATCTCCTGCAGCACTGAGAACAGCAGCGAAAGCAAAAGTCCCTCGTTTGGTCAACAAAAGGCTTTGGTCATACATTCAGAAGTGACCAGGCAGGAACGAGTCATTTATTTGTCTTTTTCCCAAATTTATAGTTCGTAAGGTGTCCAGTTTGCATTCTTTACTCAGTTCCAGTGTCCCTCTTCATTTCTCTTTGATCTTCTGTTGCCCAGGCTCCTTATCTGTCTGAGTCCTATCTTTCTTTTGCTTCCCACCTCTCTCTCTTTTGCTTCCCTTTCTCTGTCCCTCGTTTAACTTTTTTTTTGTCTCTCCAAATTTTACTAGGTATAATCTTGTAACCCATCTACTTGCTGTAACTTTTTTGTTCTTATATCTGATGTTGCCTGTCCTATGTAGGCCATGGCTACTGCTGTCTGCTGACCTTCAGAGGTTGGGTAAAATGCCTGTACACTTTTATTAATCATTTAAGGAACACAGATTTTAACTTGCCCCTGGAGAACCTCTCTTACCTTGGCCGAATTAGTGTGGTGCCTTGCAGCCCCCCCCACCGAGATTTGCCATGAGCTCAGCATTTTGACTGTCAGTTTCTCCCTTTAAGAATTAATTAAACATCATCATGTAGAAGAATGAAAATAGATCCATATCTCTATGCACTAAACTGAAATCCAAACAAATTAAAGACCTTAACATAAGGGCAACAATATAAATGGAATTTTGAACATAGCCTCAGTAGCGTAGACATTAAAGGAAACAATCAGTAATTAAAATCTCCAGAACTGAGAAGCTTTTTGTATAACAAAGGATATAATTAACAGAACATTATATCAGCCTGTAGAATAGGAAAGGTATCTTTATCAATTATTTTAAAACCATACAAGGAACTTAGAAGCTTAATCCTCATAAAAACAAATATTTCAGTACAATTATGTCACAGACCAAAACTGTAAATTCTCAACAAATGAACTTGAAATGACTGAAAGATATTTAAAATTTGCTTAAATATAACATCCTTAATCATCAGGGAAATGCATATTAAACAATTCTGAGATTTTATCTTATTTCTGTAAAACTGACCAAGATTAAAAATATCATTTGACAATTTACGCTTACAGCTACTTTGAACATTAGCATGGTGGATTTTCAGAATTAGATAACATATTATCTTAAAACTTAGTGACATTCTTTATATTATCATAGACAGAATCTGAAAACAACCCAAAATGCACCTTTTTTTTATATTAATAATAAATGAGAATCTTAGCCATGTTTTTTTTTAAATAGCCATAAACATTAGAAAGAGTCAAAAGGGCCATTTTAACTCAACCTTATCATTCAGTAACACCCCTTTTGCCATTGTGGTGGGGTGAGAGGCTTTAGCAGATCTTTGCCATGTGAGGCAACTCGGGGCCCCTACCTTACCACAAGCATTGTGAGCAGACAAGTGTTAAATTCAGATCTAAACATGGGCTGGCTTAGAAGCTCAGCTGGGCTGTTCATATGGCTGCAGCCCTGGCCAGGGCTTTTACAACAATAGTTCTTGAAGACAGTGTAGTCCTGCACCCATCTAAACAGAGCTGGGAATTCACTTTCCTCTGGACACACTGCATAGTAAAAAATATAGAAACCAACAATCTGTAGTTTTTTATAAGCACATTATTTTAAAGTGACTTAATTTAATTTTCCAATTTTTAAACCAGAGGCTTTTACCCTGAATGCAGCACATGATGACTGGAACAGAGCATCCCCAGAAGAGAGATGCTATCAGGGCTGGTAGGCCCTTTTAATGTCAGCTTACTCCACTACCTGCCACTCCTGAATCCACATTCACCATTTACCAACAGCCACAGGGATATTTACTTGCAATCTCTTGCCCTACTGCCAAAATGAAAAGATCCAGGTTCTTTAGGGGACCTTTGCTTTTAATAGGGTATCTGACCCCAGAGAAATAGCCTACTGCAGGTTCCCAGGCTTACTGGGTCCTGTGGGGAGGAATTAGCACCAGCTTGGACCCCACTGGCTGGCATGTGTCTCGACAGGAGGTCTTAGTTCTGTGACCCTGGTGCTAGCACCAGCTACTGCCCCTGGGCAAGGGCCACAGATCCTTGGCACAAGGTTTTACATGGCATTTGCAGATGGGGGGGCTGCCATTCAGTCTCTAGCACCTTATTTTCCAAGGAAAACAAGCCTTCTCCACAGGGAACCCCACTGGGGATCCTCCCAGGACCTGGCTTCAGTCTCAGCTCCGTCCACAGTGAGCTCCTAGCTGTATAGCACAAGCTTCCCACACCCCACCTCAGTACTCACAGCAATCTAGCAGCTTTTCTCTAAATGGGATTACAGAGGCCCCAGGAGGCATTCCCTCCAGGGAACTTGGGAGGTCAGGATTGGTCAGCCATCTGGAAGCCTCCACTCAGTTCCTAGGGGATGCCACATCGGCTCCTCTTTAGCCCTCACACTGCCAGTAGCAGCTGGGAAGACCTTTGCATTGGCTGTAGGGGGAGGGAACACCTTGGACTGTCTAAGGCAGCCCTCCTCCCCCAGTCCTCCCGTGCGGTGCTGGTGGACTTCAGGTCAGCAAGGGAGGACGTCACTCTCAGCGCAGGGATTTCAGGGGGGGCACAGCTGCCCCCTTCTCTGACTCCGGCCAGGGTTGCTGCCATGCCCCGCCCTGCGTCCTGCTGAGAAGTTTGCTCAGAGCTGGAGCTGGTTGCCCAGCCTAGGCCTGGCTCCAGGCTGTGCCACAGGAGATCACAGCCCTGCTCCCTCCCCCCCCTTGCAACAGCAAGCAGGGCACTTCAGCAGCACAGCCTCAGCAAGGCACAGCCTAGAGAAGTAAAGGAGGGGCAGACTGTCAGCGTTCCTTTTGGATTTCCATAGAGTTAGGGTCAAAGAGATGGTTATTTATTGCCCCATGGTACCAGATTTAGACTCGAGTACAAACAGATATACAAAAACAAAGAACATATTAAACACAAAAATCCAACAATTAGACACAGACAACAGAGACACGCTGCGCGGCTTCAGCATGAAGCCGAAAGCAAAATTTCAGACGGAGACTATGGGAGTCCGGACCTCCCTTCTCCAACCAGATCCACGTATCCTTCCGATATGGGGTTGAGCCCCGAAGGCTCCAGACACCCTTGAAACGTCTTCCACGGCTGCGAGTCCAGGCTCGTCAGCCCCTTTCTACCTCGCCAGATTTAGAGCACTCAGATTTGAGTGTACAGAGCTTAACACAGAACACAAATGACGCAGACACAGACTAACGAATCTGCGCTGGCCAGTTTACCTCCCGGTGGTGGATCGGTAGTTCCTGGGGGGGGTGTCTTCAATTCCTGGCCAATGCACCAAATGAAAGACCCTCAGAGAGGACTTTTTCTCTGATGAAGACCCCAGAACCAGGACACTCCGAGACCAGGCCACAGGATGCAATTAGCAAGAGGTTTATTGAGTAAACACAGGTAGCTGCGGGCGGCAATGCAAGCCTGCAGACGGGGTGGGGGGGATGGGGGGGTAGGGGGGTGGGGGAGTGGGTGGGGTGGGGGGGTGGGGTGGGGTGGGGTGGGGTCTTTTTATAGGGAAGAGCAAAAAGCAAGTTTACAGAAGCAAAAGCGTGGTTATCGGAATGAGGCAGGGGGCATGAATGGTTTCTTCTCTCAGCATGGGTGTCAGCAAAAGTCACCCTGTTCCTATCTTATAGATATCCTGTTTTGCAGTCAACCTGCTTTGTTGATGTCCTATCTTATTGACATCCTGCCCCCTCAAGCACATGGGATGTTCTTACGAGAGCAGGCTGGCTGCTGATCCGGAGAATTTTTTTTAAAGCAAACAGGACGTTACCCCGGGAGCATGCTAGCTGCGGATTTTGAGGAGGGGGTCTGTAGGGTCTTTCACTCCTTTTATACTTTCTGCCTGTGTGGTGCACCTTTCCTTGCTTCTGCCTCACTATTGGCTCTTCAGCTCTTTATTAGACCCTCAGATGTTTTAGATAGGCAAAGAATCACAGCTTTACAGTTAATCAAATGCAGCATATACAAAAGTAATACACCTGAAAACAATATTCCTCAAGAGTCCTTAGACAATGCCTTACAGCAGGTATTCAGTGTCAGGTCTAAGCAAGGGCATAGATTCCCTCAGCTATTCTCAAAAGACCCTATACTCACAGGGAGATCTTACTTCTGTACCTCACTTTACTCAAGGCCAGGCAAAGAGCTGAGATAAGAGAAGTATCCATATGGCAGGGTGGCTACCCCGAGAGGATTTGGGGTACTCTGGGAAGCAACGATTGTTGATGTGGTCTTTATAATATCTTTTATTACAATAAATAATTACTTATTTATGTATTAAATTATTTGAGATAAGGTCTCATGATGTAGCCCTTGATGTCCTGGAACACACTTTGTAGATCCCCAGTCTTTGAAATCACAGAGATCATACTGCTTATGCTTCCTGGAGTGCTGGGATTAAAGGCTTGCACCACCATTTATGGCATTTGATGTGTGTGTGTGTGCCTGTATGCATTCACAGATGCCAAGGTGTACATATGAAGGTCCCAACTTGTGGGAGTTCATTCCACCATGTGGATCTTGCAGAATTAACTCAGGCTACCAGGCTTACTGGCAAGCACCTTTGTCTGCAGTATCATCTTGCTGGCCCTTGTTGGTCTACTCTGACAGAGCTAGGATTCCCTGCAATGGGCTACTGTCTTAGCAACCACAGGGAAGTAGTGGGTAGCTTCAGAAAGGGCTAAGAACCCGATGTCACAGTGCTGTGAAAGAGGGCTGGACCCTCATCCAAACAGGGTTTTTTTTTATGATTATGCAGTAGATGGCCACTTGGTTCACAGATGTTTCCTGGGCTGGGAGGTGCTAGGGATAGAAGTAGAGCTGAAGCCCAGGATCCTCTTTTCCATTCTTCTCCCAGTGTTGTGAGGCATCTTGGAGAGACAGGAAGACCTGGGTAGGATACTCAGGCCTCCCAAGCACACCCAGGAACCTCCCATGCACTCCAGGGTGAGCAAGCAGACCCTAATGGATCTATGGGTATGGGAGCTCTGCTGTAGGGTTATCTCCTCAAGGTATAGTCTTCTCTTTGCCAGGGCTCTGGAAGCCAAGGTAGCATTGACAGGGCAGGAAGCCCAAAACCACAGCTCATAAATGGAGCCTAACCCTGGCTGAATGTGCTGGCTATTGTGTCCACTGATGCTGGGATAGAGGGCACCCAGACCACCAGTGCCTATGATGATGGAAAGAGTACCAGAGGAGGCCATGGTGAGTGACTGTTCCTTGACCGGGTAAATCGGAAATAAAGCTATAGCCTTAGGTCCCTATACCCTGAGCCTTTTGGGCTTGGGTATATCTTTCCATTCACCAGACCAGGGTTCCTGGGTGCTGGAGTGGGGATACTAAGTCACCCAGAATGTCTAAACCTCAATAGGTTACCCTCCCAGGATCTTGTGTCCCCAAAGGCAGCGTATGTGGAGGCCCACAGAAATGGCTCTGCTCCATCTTGATATAAGGTCAGAGAGTTCAAGCATATTATTGATCCTTCAAGGTCAAACAACAAGATGTTTGGCCTAAGATGTAGCTACTGGATATTTTGTTTCAAATTATAGGATGTTTGCCTTAAGGCATAGCTGTTAGATGTTTTGAATATTAAGGAAGTAATCACTCTTGGTTTTTTTTATATCATGATTTAAAAAAAAACAGTCTTTTGTCCTCCCCTTTGGCTTGGGGTATAAAAGGGCTAGAAAAATTCACTTGAGGCAGATTCCGTATTCATTGGAATGCCTTCCTGACTCTGTCTTCAGACTTTTGTGTTTTCTTTCCTCAACTCACACTCCACTTTTCAGGAACATAGGCTCAAGTCGGCTGGACCAAGACAAATGGTGCTGGATGCTGGGGCTTGAGAATGGGATTAAATTGATGAACACCACAAATTAAAAGTGAGCACTCGATAAAAACGAAGTAATGGTATGCTGAGTGACTCAGGAGTAAAATTGTCAATATATAGCAAAGGCTTTTGTATTCTTGCTGGGCTTCTATGTATAGGTTGTATGTTACCAGAGACATCATTGTAAATATATATGCATTTATAAATAATATTTTTATCATTGGCCTTGTGTGTTGGTTACAGTGTAATATTTTTGATATTCCCAAATTTGTATAATGTCTATGGTTATTGTATGGGCAGCAACTTCTCAAGGTCACAGTTGTTGCATACTTGCTTTGGTGAGGTCTACAAACTTTGTTTAAAGCTCTAAGACTGTTTGTTGCAAAGCTTATGTAGAGAAGGACAAGGGCAAAGAGACTGACCTGCTTTGGGGGATGATCATCAGAGCGTGGCATGAGCCCTGCCCAATGGGATACCAATTGTGCAGATGGACAAACAGACAGACAACACCTTATTTGGTCTCTTCCTCTGCCTGAGGCTGACTGCCAGCAATCAAAATTCCTCTTTGGCTCATCTAATTTTTGCTTAACCAATTAACAGTAAATACCTCATCCTAATGCAAGATTTCCCATTTTACCTTTATCAACCACCATGCCTATGGGCTGTATCTATCTCTCCTCTATTGAGAGGCAGTCCTTTGTCCCTCTGGAACAAATATCCCTACCCCCATTGTCTTGTTCCCTTCCCCTTCTCTCTCATCTTCTATCTCCTGTGTTTGTTTCTTATTCACTGCCCTCTGTTCCTTTGATGCAGAGAAATATTCTTTGTGCTGAGAACTTTACCTTGGGTATCCTGAGCAGATAATGTTTTTCTTTCATACACTGTACCCTTTTTTTTTCTTTTTGAGACAAGGTCTCACTATGTAGCGCTGGCTGTCCTGGAACTTACTATGTAGACTGAAAAGTCCTAGAATAAGAAAATAAAAATATAGATTTTAGAAATAAGAATGTATAAAAATATAAAGTTATAAGTCCAGAAAAATGAGAACAGACTGTCAGCAGCTTTCTTAGCAGATCAGTGATTAATCATTTACAGTGAGCTCTTTTTTCAAATGCTTAAAAAGCCTCCATTCATGCTACAGTCCCCAACCCCGATAATCTGTCTCTCCCTGGAGCTTCAAGTGTATTCAGTTCTCAATCTTAAGGATGCCTTCTTCAACCTAACACTTAAAGCCAGGGCTTCATTGCTCATTCCCCTGGACTCGCCTGCTACAAGGATTCACAGATTTCTCAGCTGGCTCTGACACAGCCACAATGAGACTTAAAGGTTGTCAGTCCTTATGCCTGGAGGTTTCTCATCCGATTCTATCACTTCTAGGATTTCAGGAATCTAACAGTAGATTTTGCCAACCTTCCCTGCGCCTCTTTTCCTCGGGACGCCTGGCTTCAGCAGGCTTCTGTCTGTGCTAGCACTGCAGGCAGCCAGGGAGAGGGTTGCCCCTCCCCCCACAGGTACTGCAGTCTCAGACCCAAATGCCAACGAGGAGCCAGGAGGACAGAGGTGAGCAGAGATGACTACAAGGACAGGTACCAAGGATGGCCACCGTCCATCACTTCTCCTGGATGATAATTGGTTCGGGCCTCACAAGATGACTCCTGCTTCAGAGTGGCACAATGGGAAGCACCAGAGCAGAGCAGCTGCAGGAGCAGACCCGCCAGGAAAGGACAACTGGCCTGCAGCCCCTCCCCTGCCGAAGAACTCAACTGGAAAGAAAAGTTCTGTCTGGTTTAAATGCATAAACATGCCCACTAACTGTTTGTTAACTGTATAAGTTAACCATGTTCAATGCAGACTGGCTGTAGCCCTTATTGACTGCCCAAGCTTAAAATTTACCTCTAAATATTCTGATTATTGTCTGATATAATCACTTTTCTTTGCCTTCTCAAGAGACAGTCTCAGTGTGGTATAAACTTGTTCTCCCATTACCCAAAGGATGGTTATCCCAATTTCTTTACTAAACTCTATAATCAATCTATCTATCTATCTATCTATCTATCTATCTATCTATCTATCTATCTATCTATCTATCTATGTAATTAATCTATATATAATCATCTATAATTAAAAGGTTTTATTTTGGTACTAAAAGAGTTTTAATTCAAAATCATTGTTTTTGACTAAATCTGACTATAATGTAATGTGAAGTCATAGTCTTATAAAAGCTGCTAACGTTTTGTTTGTCATAGCCAGAACCTGGAAAAAACCTATATGCCCCTCAACTGAAGAATGGATGAGGAAAATGTGGTGCACTTACACAACTGAGTATACACAGCAGAAAAAATATTGACAACTTGAATTTTGGAGGAAAATGGATGTAGCTAGAAAACATTATTTTGAGTGAGGTAACCCAGACCCAGAAAGATAATTATCCCATGTACTCACTCATAAACATAAAGCAAAGAAAACCAGCCTACAAAGCACAATCCTGGAGCACTTCGATAACAGTGGGGACACTGACAGACACTTACACAGATCTAATTTACATGGGAAGTAGAAAGTAGAAAAAGGCAAGATCTCCTGAGTAAATTGTGAGCCTGGAGACCTTCGGGAGGGTTGAAGGGGGAGAGGGAAGAACTATGTGGTAAGGCGGGACTTTGTATTCAGGGTCTTGATGACCCTCAACACCAGAATACCCTTGACACTGATTCTGGATTCCCCAAAGTCAAAACTCAGACAGGTTCTGTTTTCTGGAACATGGAAGGCCTAGGTTTAATCTCCATCATGACATCATAGCCAACAAGCCAGGTTCGATGTGGTAACCCAAGCCTTTCATCCCAGCCTTCCTGAGGCAGAAGCAGTTGGATCTCTGTGAGTTCCAGACCTGCTAGGGCTATGTAGAGAGACCCTGTCTGGAACGGATAAAGACAATTCCATAATGGAATATTGGTCTTTTGAAAACAAATCTAGAAATTCTGTTCATTAAGACCAAGAATCACTGGCTGCAGCTGCTGACAACTGGGTGAAAAAAACCCTCAGACTCAATAATGAGAAAATGCTCAATTTAGAAAATATTTGAACAGAAAAGTCAGCAATAATATGAGAACTTAATGGCCAACAGTGGGGCTGTGGATACTTGGGGGGGTCCAAGCAGTCACTCTGCAAGCCTGAAGACCTCAGTTTGAATTCTCAGCACCTATAGAAAAACAAGCTCTAGGATGCCTTGCTCTAACCTCATCAAGGGATGAGTTACACAAAAAGGTCCTGAGAGCTGATAGTTCAGTGAAACCCTTGTCACCGAAGGAAGACACATGATATTTCACTCTGGTGTCCACATTTGCACACATAGTTATACAATCTGGCATAGGCACACCTTCTCTCTCTCTCTCTCTCTCTCTCTCTCTCTCTCCATCTCTCTCTCTTCTTCTCTCTCTCTCTCTCTCTCTCTCTCTCTCTCTCTCTCACACACACACACACACACACACACAAGAAAAAGACAAGCAATTGGTATAGGGCAATGGCCAGAATCAACTGATGTCCCAGGAGGACCGCTGCAGTGTGCCTGGAATGATGTGGCGATTTGAATAATCACTGGGTAGGTTTGGTGATGCCAAATGTATGCGTCTCATATGAGCTAGCTTCTAGGAGGAATGGAAACACAGCACAGCCTGAACATCCCTAATCTGAAATCTGAAATTTGAGAACACTGAATTTCAAATCCAGGTATTCACCTGTGCCTTACTACAGGAAAGGCTGCTCAACTAGAAGTGGCTTCACTCAGGATATGGAGATGAGATCTCAACCACTGAGAGGGCACCACCCTCGCCCACCCCTTCAGGAGATCCATTCAACCTCAGGAGAAAGCTGCAGGCATTGCCATGACAACATAGACACTGAAGGCTCCAGCCTGAGCTAGGGACTACTTAATGGGATGGGGGGGGGTGACTGTGATCAACCCTTTAAGACAGCATCAGCAACAGAGTGAATAGAAGCTGGGATTTCCCTCAAACCAGACATCCAGTCACAACACCACCATCCCCAGAGCACAGGCCAGGCAGAGGCAAACATAACATTCTGATTATCATAAACCAAGATTTTAGCAGGAGATGACATTGTGTGTGCTCAGCAGTAGGTCCTGACTTTGCCAGACAACCAGGAACCAGAAGAATCATGCTCCAGGGATGAGGTGTCACTATAGGAATGAACTTGCAGCTGACTGAACTCTCCAGGATACTCCCTGACCTGAACATGTTTTCCCCATTCTCTCTAAGCACTGCAGTTGAAAATATCATACAGGAAGGTCCAGAGGTGAACACCACCAAAGTTGTACATTTAAATTTTCTGGTTGGGATAGCAAAATCTCCCATGCCAGCTGTTCCTGTGACCCACATCAAATGCCCACTGTCAGGGCCCATCACAGGAGAAACTTAGGATATGGAAGGGATGGTGCTGAAGGACAGACTTAACATAATGCGACCCCCAAAGCAGGAGGGGCCACAAATAAGGTGCCGGTGCTGAACATAGAGACTTACTAATGCTGAGACTTGTGACTGTGCCCTGAACCTGGAGGCAGCAGTGGTGCCTGGCAAAGGTCCATGAGGTGTCCTCCTGAATCAGGCTGTGGCTGCCCATGTGTCCTCTACTCATAGTGGTTCCAGGAGTAAAGGACTCCATTACCTTCCTAGTTTTCTTCTCAAATTGCAGGTATTGGACTGAACCACTCTTCCTTCAGCAAACGACACAGTGTCATAGAACATGAATGCTGCAGCGTGAAGACACCGAGCATGAGCAGGACCCCACAATGGAGAGTAAAGCACCAGCCCTTCTTCAGACTGACTCCTTCAACCTCCCCAGGTATGCACAGGGCAGCTGTTGCATGTAGTAACCTTTATAGGATACTTAGTGTTTATGAGACATTCATAGAATGCCCTTGCATGCAGTTCCTGGGAGTAGGAGAAAAGAGCAAGTAAAAGATAGGAACATCCTAGAAAGTGAAGACTAGGGGCCACTGGGATGGTTCATTGTGTAGAGGGCATAATTGACATAGCTCAGTGGGTAGAGGGCTTGCCATCCATCCTGACAACCTCAGTTCAATCCCTGGAATCGAAGTGGGAGGAGAGAAACAACTTTCAAGAGCCATCCTCTGACCTCTACATGTGCCACATGGCATCTCCCCCACACACTCCCAAGTAAACTGGTCTAATTTTTAAAGGGAGCAAGAGAGATCACTTGGTGGTTGAGTGCTTGATCCTTCTGCATCAAGTTCCCAGTACCCACTAAAGGGTCACAGCCATTTTAATTCTTAGGATTCAGTGGCCTCTCTGGCCTGCAGGAGCACCTACATTTATGTGCACATTCCCCCACCTCCCTGTAACACCTGATTTTGTGTTACCCCCCTTTTTTAATGTGTCCTGATCATTTGTATTGAAAACATTTTTTTTTGTCTAGCTCCACCTTGACTCTTTTTAAGGGCAAAAACAATTACCTGACCCATCAGGTGAGTGCCATCAATGTCCCTTGTATAACTGGATAAAATCATTTAAATTTTTATTTTTATAGGGGCGTAGAGCCTCTTGACAGTATTTGTTAAAAATTTTAAAAGGCCAATCACGAGTCAGGCAGTGGTGGTGCATGCCTTTAATCCCAGCACTCGGGATGCAGAGGCAGGTGGATCTCTGTGAGTTCGAGACCAGCCTGGTCTACAAGAGCTAGTTCCAGGACAGGCTCCAAAACCACAGAAACCCTGTCTCGAAAAACCAAAAAAAAAAAAAAAAAAAAAGGCCAATCACTTTATGACTGGCATAGCTGAGTTCACATCCCCAAAAATGTGACAGGTGGTCAACAAACTCAGAATAAGGTTTTGAAGGCCCTTGAAGGGTCTTAGACAGTTGCTCTCCTGTTCCTTTGTTAGGTAAAGCTTCCCACGCTTTACCACAGCTCAGCATAAACAGCAAGATCATGAGTGATCTGTGCTGCTAAACCAGCATACCGTCCGTTTTTTACCAGTTAACATGTCAAGGTCGCTCTGGGGGGAAACCCATTACAATCCTCCTGTATTTTACCTCTCCACAATAATTTTCTCCCAAAAGACAGCCTTGGCAAAGTTGCCTTTTTTTTTTTTACTAACTTTTTTATTAGTGTAATCTCCTTTTTTAAAGTTTTTTTCTCTTTTATATTTCTTTTAGTACTCTTAACTTTGTGCTCCTCAAAACTCTTAATAGAACTCACAGATTTTATATCCTGAATCTCCTCAAAGGTTTTCTTTAAATTTTTTAATTGCTCTTTTACTTTCTATCATCACTGAGAAGAGCATCTCTGACTAAGCGTCATAATGAAAATATCGCTATGGAAATCCTTCTGGCCCTCACTCTTTTAGTACTTTTACCTTTACCTGCTCCCAATCAGTAATATTAAAACCTCCTATGTGTAGAAACCAGGGACTAAACTCTGTCAAAAAATTAGGCAATTAACTACCTTATACGAAAGAAAATTGTCTTAAGGAACTCTTGTGTTCTATTATTTTAATAAGGTGCCTTCCTTGCCTTGCTTCTCTAAAAGCACTATCAATTTGCCCTTTATTGGCCATCAATACCAAAACAGAATTACTTGCACCCATTACCAATACACCCTCATCATTTAATTTCTTACCTGCTGACCAGCCTTCCGAGGGCACCCTCTCAAGGATCCCTACTTAGCGATCTCGCTGATGGGATTCCGACTGTAATTTCTGATCATCCTAGCTGGGCCTCCAATTGTAACACCCAGCAGGGCAGTGGTGGCGCACGCCTTTAATCCCAGCACTCGGGAGGCAAAGGCAGGTGGATCTCTGTGAGTTCGAGACCAGCCTGGTCTACAGAGCTAGTTCCAGGACAGACTCCAAAACCACAGAGAAACCCTGTCTCGTAAAACCGAAAAACAAAAACAAAAACAAAAAAACACCCAATTCTGCGTTACCCCCTTGGTACAGTTTGCGTGCCACTGTAGCGTACGTGAGTAGGCCAAGGACCTGTAGATTGAAAGAACACACAAAGAGACCTGGGTCATTCGAAAGGAGATCAGCTGAATGCATAATGCCGTTTATTTAACCTTGGGGAAATCCTTATATACCTCTCTTCCAGCTGTATGAGGATTTCCACCTAGGCAGGTGGGAAATTACCACACCAAAGACGGAGTCAACAATGCCCTACAGCTAATCACCAGATGTGGCAGAGGGAGCACAGGAACAAACAATATTTTAGCTGGCTGACCAGAAACTGTCCTCAAGATGAACCCCAAGAACAAGGTAGACGGGGCCCTACACCTCCCACACAAACAAAAACAAAAACATTCAAAACAACAAAACTCCACACCATCTTTATTGGTTCCTCCCTGGTGGGGTCTGTCTGGTTTTTCCTTCACCCTTTGTCTTAGTCAGGATTATTATTGCTGCTATGAAACACTATCACCAAAAAAATAGCAAGTTGGGAAGGAAATGGTTCATTTTGCCTACACATCTATAGCACTGTTCATCATTGTAGGAAGTCAGGACGGGAAATCAAACAGTGCAGGAACCTGAAAGCAGGAGCTGATGCAGAGGCCATAGAAGGGTTTCCCCCCAGAGTGACCTTGACATGTTAACTGGTAAAAAAAAGGACAGTATGCTGGTTTAGCAGCACAGATCACTCACGATCCTGCTGTTTATGCTGAGCTGTGGCTTGCATACTGGCTTGCTTCCACTGTGATGATTCTGGTTTCTGTCAAGTTCACATAAAACCAGCCAGTATACCCCTAGTAAAGCTTGACTGACTGAATGCTGAGATCTTGCTTTCCCTGCCTTCTTATTCTTTAAATCATCAGAAGAAAAAATATTCATTCCTGTAACTGTCTAGCCTGTCCCAGCATAGACCAGCAAGACCCAACTACATCACAGCCTCACCCATGGCCCCTCTTTTCCCACCACTCTACAGTCCCTCTCTTGCCCCCTTTTCCTCACCTCCTAGGCCCAGCACTTCAGGCTCTGATGGAGACTGTCCTGGGAAGAACAGAACCCCCTCCTCTGGGAGACCCTCCAGCCCCATCATGCTTAACCCCAGGATGGTCCCCGGGTTCTGGGACTTCTCCCCTTGGACTGGCCTAGCTCTACAGACACGGCCTGTTGCTCCCCTTCACCTGTACCTCACTTCCCAGCTCTGCTTTGTATAAGCACTAAAAGATCTCTGCCACCTTTGTCTGTTCTCCTTTGCTCCTTGTCTGCCCTTCAGATGCTCTGCTGCACCCTCTGATCACAGCAGGACCCCAACATGGCCCTTCTCCTGAACCCAGAAACCCACAGCAGCCCAGGTCATGGGGCCACAAGCAGCTTGGGCCCAAGACTCAGGGCTCCTTCCTCCTTAAATGGTCAATTCAAGCTGAGACAGGCTGGCCTGCTGCTGGGTCTTTCTGCCCCTAGGCCTCAGTGTCTCTGAGCATTCCTGGGCCCTGTTCCTCCCTGCAAACCAGCAGCAGCTGCTGCCTTCCTAGCCTTTCCTCTTCAGTCACAGCTGCCCCATTGGAGCAGCCTGGGTCTCACTGGGTTTCTGGTGTGCCTTGTGGTTTTCATCTCAGGAGTGGGGAAGTCTGCATGATTCACTTGTGGTTGCACCTGGCTGAGTTGTGCAGGCTGAGAATCTCTCCATGAGATTCTCCTGCTCCCCAAATGCTGGGATGACATGTGTGCTGCCATGCTGGCTAGAAAATAAGTTCTATAAAAGGCAGGGATGTGAAGTCCTGGGACTTCAACAGCAGGGGCACCAAAGTTGAATGCCAAGACATCTTGGACTACATTTAACAGTGGGGGTCTCTGTGACTGTCACCCTCAGGACATGGCTATGTTAATAAAACTAGGCAGTAAGCAAACCTGTCAGAGGTTACAAACAAGACTGCCAGGCACAGAAAGTGTAGTTAAGAAAAACAAGAAGCAGGGCAGTGGCTGGTGCACACCTTAAACCTAGCATGTGGGAGACAGAGGCCAGTGAGTTTGAGGCCAGTTTGGTCTCCAGAGCAAATTCCGGGACACCAGAACTGCACAGAAATCCTGTTTCATTGCCGGGCAGTGGTGGCGCACACCTTTAATCCCAGCACTCGGGAGGCAAAGGCAGGCGGATCTCTGCGAGTTCAAGACCAGCCTGGTCTACAGAGCTAGGTCCAGGACAGGCTCCAAAGCCACAGAGAAACCCTGTCTCGAAAAACCAAAAAAAAAAAGAAAGAAAGAAATCCTGTTTAGCAAACAATACAAAGTAAAAAAGAAGAAGAAGAAAACAAAGAAAAAAGAAAGAAAGAAATTGGGTACACCTACACACGTCCGAGTCCTGGGGTGTACGAGAGACCTGGGGTGTACGAGAGACCTGCTGGGGACTCAGAGAACAGGACAAAATCTGTGGTACTTCTATATTAGGCGTGAAACTTGCAAAGGCTGGACCTGAAAAGCCACAGAGGAACTGCTTCTAAGAGGGCCCGAAGAGGGGAAAGGAGGTGGAAAGAGCTCCAGCAGCCCAGGAGATGATGGGGTGCAGCCTCTGGAGAGTCGCCTCCTCATTCCTCCATTGGTTAAACACAGCACAGACTTTTCTGTCTCCTGCCCTGCAATTCTGGTAGTAGAACTTAGAGCACTAAGCATACATGCTGGGTAAGTGTTCCACCATGGGGCCATACCCCCAGACAGGTATCCAGTATGCTTCTCCAACAAGTGCAAAGTGTGGCTTGAACCTCCTAGTTGGGCAAAACCCTCTTTTGAGTCCAGCTGGTGACTGTCTGGGTCAGGTAGGGACTCAGGACTCCTGGTTTAACTCCCCTCCTGACAAGGAGGCTCCCCTTCCCTCAACTCTCTGAAGTAGCATGTGCTGGGTGGGTCCAAAGTCCAATCCAGAAAGACCTGCTTGTGCCTACTTCTTGGCTGCCTCCTGAGAGCAGAGCTGAGCCAGCCGAGATCTCCTTATGCCACAGAGGTACAATAACTACTGTCCCTTTATTTTTTTTAACTATTTTTTTTGACAGTCTGATGACAGGTAGTTTATTAGGTATATTTAAGCACAGCACAATTTGATGAAAATTTTCTTGGTGATAATTAACTCACTCCTGGATGTACAGTAAAGCTTAAAGCATTGACTACATTGAAATTCTTTGTAAAGTACATGTGACATCTTTCATAAAGATGGGTTTCATAGATTGACTACATGTGAAGCTCACAGTAAGGGCCTACGGGAGGATCCGGTGTGGTCTCAGCCACACAGACACTGCAAAAGTCACCAGGCTATTAACCACATCTGCTCACAGACGTCTGGGCAGTTGACATTCCTCATTTTGAAGGGACGACCCTGTGTGTTTAACATTTCTGTTTCCTCTAGAGTTTATCAGTGAGCACGTAGTCCTTCCTACCTCCCACACACTTTCACAGCAAAAATCTAACATAGCGATAGTGGGTGACTTCTATATAATAAATACTATCACCAATAGACAGGTCATTTGGACAAAAAAACAGAGTTGAGTTAATATTCTTTTTTTAAACAGGCCATACTGTTCTTTTTTTATTTTATTTATTTATTTATTAAAGATTTCTGCCTTCTTCCCTGCCACGGCCTCCCATTTCCTTCCCCCTCCCCCGATCAAGTCCCCCTCCCTCATCAGCCAGAAGAGCAATCAGGGTTCCCTGCCCTGTGGGAAGTCCAAGGACCACCCACCTCCATCCAGGTCTAGTAAGGTGAGCATCCAAACTGCCTAGGCTCCCACAAAGCCAGTACGTGCATTAGGATCAAAAACCCATTGCCATTGTTCTTGAGTTCTCAGTAGTCCTCATTGTCTGCTATGTTCAGCTAGTCCAGTTTTGTCCCAGGCTTTTTCAGTCCCAGGACAGCTGGCCTTGGTGGGTTCACGATAGAGCATCCCCATTGTCTCAGTGTGTGGGTGCACCCCTCGCGGTCCTGAGTGCCTTGTTTGTGCTCTCTCTCCTTCTGCTCCTGATTTGGACCTTGAGATTTATGTCCGGTGCTCCAATGTGGGTCTCTGTCTCTGTCTCCTTTCATTGCCTGATGAAGGTTAATATTCAGGAGGATGCCTATATGTTTGCCTTTGGGTTCACCTCCTTATTTAGCTTCTCTAGGATCAAGAACTATAGGCTCAATGTCCTTTATTTATGGGTAGAAATCAAATATGAATGAGTACATCCCATGTTCCTCTTTTTGGGTCTGGCTTACCTCACTCAGGATAGTGTTTTCTATTTCCATCCATTTGTATGCAAAATTCAAGAAGTTCTTGTTTTTTACTGCTGAGTAGTATTCTAATATGTATATATTCCATACTTTCTTCATCCATTCTTCCATTGAAGGGCATCTAGGTTGTTTCCAGCTCTGGCTATTACAAACAATGCTGCTATGAACATAGTTGAGCATATACTTTTGTTGTATGATAGGGCATCTCTTGGGTATATTCCCAAGAGTGGTATTGCTGGGTCCAGGGGTAGGTTGATCCGGAATTTCCTGAGAAACCACCACACTGCTTTCCAACATGGTTGCACAAGTTTGCATTCCCACCAGCAATGGATGGGTGTACCCCTTTCTCCACAACCTCTCCAGCAAAGGCTATCATTGGTGTTTTTTATTTTAGCCATTCTGACAGGTGTAAGATGGTATCTTAAAGTTGTCTTGATTTGCATTTCCCTGATTGCTAAGGAAGTTGAGCATGACCTTAAGTGTCTTTTGGCCATTTGAACTTCTTCTGTTGAGAATTCTCTGTTCAGCTTAGTTAGTGCCCCATTTTATAATTGGGTTGATTAGCCTTTCACGGTCTAGGTTCTTTCTTGAGATTTTTTATGTATTGTGGAGATCAGACCTTTGTCAGTTGTGGAGTTGGTGAAGATCTTCTCCCAGTCAGTGGGTTGCCTTTTTGTCTTAGTGACAGTGTCCTTTGCTTTACAGAAGCTTCTCAGTCTCAGCAGGTCCCATTTATTCAATGAGGCCCTTAATGTCTGTGCTGCTGGGGTTATACGTAGGAAGTGGTCTCCTGTGCCCATGTGTTGTAGAGTACTTCCCACTTTCTCTTCTATCAGGTTCATCTACTGTCCCTTTATAAGGAAAGAATGACATTTCCATCAGGCAGGTCCTGATAGTGACAGGTGACATGGATTATAACTGGGGCAGAATTGGGGACACAGAGATCAAGGCTTGGAATGAGGGGAGTCTATTATGATTCCTGTGAAGAGGGGGCTGACTCCAGCCAAACACAGAAAGCAATGACAAGGATTAACCCATGATGACAAGAGCAGAGACCCCATAGCTCTGCTCTTTGGGACACTTGCTGTGGCCCCTGCTTTTGTTTGTCTCAACTGACCTTTCCAGTCAACTACCAGGATAGGGTCCTTCTTCGTTCCTATTTCGCAAAAAGGACTCAGGCAGGTTTTGGCTTTGGAGATGGACCTAGGATTTCTAGGACCAGGCAGGAAGTGTGGCTAGGATGCTGGGTTTGTGCTCTGGATCTTAACACATGCAAGGCCCAGGCTTCCTCGGCTCCCCAGGAGATGAAAAAGACAAGAGCTTGTCTAGAACCTCATCATCTACAATAGCTTTTAATCCAAATTTGGCTGTCAAACTGTCCTGATGCTGGGTTCTTCTTTGACCCCAGGACCACCCTTTGCACTATGTGATGCTGCAGTGTTTCCAGCTTGCATCATAATGAGTGTCGTGACCAAAGATGATGACAGTTTTGTGTAGAATGGGCCACATGGAATGGACTGAGGGCTAAAATAGATGCTGTGTATAACGTCTGGCTAAAGTTCCTACTGGTCTCAGTGTTCCTCTGGGGCATCTGCAGGAGTCAGGGGAGAGGTGGGAAGAGCTTGGTTTCTTGTGGTGGTTGCTGGGTGGTAGAAAGGATTGCCCATGAGTGACCATGGAAGGAACGCCAGCAGAAGCAGCCTGTGGGGCACAGTAGGACCATTGTCTCTCTAGCTCTTGGATTCCCCACTAACCTGGGTTTCTGGATACTTGGTCCCCATCTGGGAACAAACTGTCACTTTTCTTGCAGGGTTAGCTGTGTGAGACTCCATTCTCAGAGACTGCCTGATCACCATGCCTCTCATAAACTGCATTATTTCCTCCACAGTCCCAGCCCCCCAAGGTACCTATCTTTTTCCATCTGCCTACAGTCAAGGTTGTGTGTGTGTGTGTGTGTGTGTGTGTGTGTGTGTGTGCACATGCTCTTCCATCTCCATTGCAGTCCCTTCTCTGCCTGTGCCTTTTGACAACTTCCTCACCAATGACCATGATATTGCTGTTTCATCTTAGTTGGGGAAGGTTGCCTACTCTGGGGCTCACAGCTGATGATCCTCTCTCAGATGTGGCCCGCCTATGTCCAACCTACCAGCACTTTTTGTCTTTGAAGTCCCCAACCCACCTGTGCTAGGAAGCCCCTGCCCGGCTCATCATTCAGCCAGGGTCCCCCAGCCATGGCCTCCTCACAGAATAAGATAGCCTCTTCTCTTTTGCTCTTGTGGTCTTTCAGTTCCGGACAGTGCCTACAGATCAAAATTTTACCCATGACAAGCATGGATTGCAAATACTCCAGAACTAAGAACTTTGCTATCCTCAGTGTGCTCCTGTGCCCTCCCTCAACCTAGACCCCAGGAGGGCTAGTTGGACTGTGTCTTTCTGATGCTAAAGTCCAAATTCAGTAAAGTGGAGGCTGATTTGCAATAGGATCTTGTAGAGATCACAAGTTGAGGCCACATTGGATTTAAGTTGATCTCCTCATGGACAGCAAGGTATGGATAAAAGACTATTTCAAATACTTGGGTGGGATACCAGGGAAATCAAGCCCTTTGAGCTCAAAAGTAGTGCCGACATTGCTCATTTTTATTACTAGTGCGCCCTCTAGTGGCTGTCCTTGGTTGTTAACCTGACTGCAAAGGAAATAACCAAAACACAAATGACTGGGTACAGTTGTGAGAGATTTTTTTCTTAATGTGTTTGATTTGGGAAGACACAATTCTATTTGAGGCTACAGGAATTATGTTGTCACTGGCTCCTCACAGACTGACCACACAGGATTTTGTCACAAAGCCAAAGGGCACCTGAAACTTCCAGCCAGAACTCTCAGTGTGAGCCGTAGGTCTTTTGTCTATCTCACTCGCCTATTGACACTTGTTCTTAGACACTGCCAATCTCTTCCTCTAGCATAAGCACTGCCTGGCCCACTGCTGTTTCCATCCTAGACAGACAGAATCTATACATTTTATTTTAAGAGGCAATAACCAGAAGTCTGTTCCCCAGCACCTTTGCTGGCCTTTTCTTTGGGGCATCATGTCCCCTTCTGTGCCTTTTTTCCTGAAGCACAGATAGAGCCAGGCTGCACTCTGAATACAAACCCATGGGCTGGCCAGACACCCGGATGATATCAGAGACTTTCCCCTAAGCAAGCATCCATGGACATCACCCTGGGTTGGCCTCTGATCAAAGAGATAATTGTTTCCAAGGTCACCAGGTAGCTGCTCCCTTGTCTGTTTCTTGAAGAGCAGTGTTGTTCCTTGTGCTCATGAACGCTTGTGATTTTTTTAGCAGGCAGTGTCTGGTGTCCAGAGGGGAGCTTTGCTGGGTTGATCAGTGTTTGGATTTTTGAAAAGTTGGTAAATTCAAAATTGGATACATTCAGAATGGAATCTGTGGTCCTTCTTTAAAACACCTGTTTCATGAAAGAGAAAATACTAAATGAGCTAGCAATATTGAACACTAGCTCAGTAGATATTTCATCCCTTTGATGTCATTACTTCATGCCTAAATAATCCTGGTGGTTGATATTTTTCCTACTTAGTTTATGACTATTCTTTTTAAACCCCTATTGCTTTAGTCAGGTTTTCCAGAGACCTGAGACGAGAAGAACTAGAGATATATCACATTGGTTTAGAGATAAAAATAATTTTGCCTATTGTCTAAATCTTGTGGAACAGCTGTTCCTGGTTGTAGAGGAGCAATTTAGACAACCAGGGATTTGGAGGTGTGACTACCTCCTCCAGACTGGTGACTTTGTGAAGGGTGTGCTGGTCCCTGTGAAAATAAGCAGATGATAGTGTTGCTTATAGGAGTAACGATGTTGCTGGAGAGCACGAGAAGGAGGCAAAATGCACAAGGAGTCTGTGTGTAAATCAATATAAGTTTACTCAACAGATAACAGAGGTGGGTGACAAACCAGGGCTTTTCAAAGCTCAACTAGAACAGGGGAGTAGAAGTTTGACTGGCTTTGCCTTTCTCTGACTTTGTTTTGCAGTGCTTGGTACTAAACGTAGGCTTTGTAAATGATAGATAAGGGGCTGGAGAGATTGCTCAGCAGTTGAGAGCACTGACTGCTCTTCCAGAGGTCAAGAGTTCAATCCCCAGCAACCACATGGTGGCTCAAAACCATCTGTAATGAGATATGGTGCCCTCTTCTGGCCTGCAGGTATACATGCAGACAAAACACTGTATACATAATAAATAAATAAATCTTTAAAAAATGGTAGGTAAGTGCTCTCCCAATAAACTGTATTCCCAGGCCTCCACGGGAACTGTATAAAGATATTTTCAGTCTGGAGTCTTCGGGCCTTCAAGTGCAGTGGTCTGAGAATGGTGCATTTAGACGCATACATTTCAGTGTTTAATCTGTCCCTTGTCAATTCTCAGTTACTTCTCTCTGGCTCTTGCTTGTGAACCAAGTTGGTACAAGCTTTCAGTTACTGATCCTCCATGTGCCTTCCTGCTGCCATGCTCTCCACCATGATGGTCATGGAATCATGAGCCCAGAATTAAATGGTTTCTTTTTGTGAGTTTCATTGGTGCCAGTGCTTTGTCACAGCAATAGAAAAGAAACTAAGGCAGCAGGTGAAGGCACTTACCACCAAGCTTGATTCCTAAAACTTAGAGATGGAAGGAGAGGACGAACTCCCACAAATTGTCTTCAGACCTGCACACATGCCTCATGACATACATGCACCTATACATAAATAAACAAATCAATAAATTTAAACAAGACATATTTTAAAAATTGTCTTAAGAGACTTTAGGGCATTTGAATGTTGAGAGTAATATTTAAATAATCTTTTGACCTTAGAACAAAACATATGACTACTTACATATGGTGCATTTGGGTTTCTCAGTAATATCTGTAGTTTTAGCATATGGATCTGTATCTGCTCAGCACATTTATCTCTATTAATGATAAAGTATAGTTTTAAATTCTGCTTATACATTTTTATAGTTAAATAATATATGGTTGTATTTATCATGTGGTCCAATATGGCATGCATGTGTCCCTCATGGGTGATTAAGTGTGAGTGGTTGTCATATCTCTCGCCTCATACATTTGCCATTTCTATGTTGTCATAGCACCATCAATCCTCTCTGTTATTTTGAAATAATCAGTCAGCTGTTGTCATTCTTAATGATCTTATTGTTCTATGTTATATGGGCTCTCCGTATGTACATTCAGGTCCTGGAGGTCTGATTCTTTCTTCTACTTCCATGTGCACCCAAAATTCATGTGATGCACAGATATACATGCAGGCACAACACCCATGCACATAAAAATAAAGTTTTAAAGTAATAGAAACAATTAAAATTATTGTTGGAAATGCTATCCATTTTTATATACAATATTTCTAATAATGAAATTACTATTCCATTCTTCCAAAATAAGAATAGCAATACATAAATATTATGATTGTTTTCATGATTCTGATACTACTAATACTTCAAGAAACATAATTTATATATTTTATAGTATTTATTTTGAGTGAATGCTTCAACATAATTACTAACTACAAAATGTAGTCACCTTTCATAAGGGATTAAGTTGTACCCAAGTTAGTTCACATTAATTTTAAGTATACCACAAGAACGTAAATGATCATTTTCCTGAACCAAGTTTATTTTCCTAGAATATAATAAATAGTAATCTTTAGCTAACTTCACTGCCCAGGATCAATTATATGATAGACAATCCAGACCATTTAGACACTTTTCTTTTTTGCTTTGTTCTTTTATCCTTCTTTTTTTTCCTCGTTGGTTTTTTGAGACACGGTTTCTATGTAGCTTTGGAGCCTGTCCTGGAACTAGCTCTTGTAGACCAGGCTGGTCTTAAACTCAGAGATCTGCCTGCCTCTGCCTCCTGAGTGCTGGGATTAAAGGTGTGTGTCACTACCACCCCACTCCAAAAGGTGATTTTTCAATTTGCACCATGGCTGAATATGACTTTTAAATATTCTCTATCAGAGTTACTTTAAAACAAACTTACCAATCAATAAAATGTTATTATTACCTGTTAAGTAAACATGCTATTTCAAAGATTCTGAAGTGAGAAGTAAAATCATGACAATTAAATGGGAAAAGTAGTGGTGACAAAGCAATTTTATTAAGTAAATAAGGATGTTGATTTATTAGTGTAATGAAAGTCTCAGTTATAAAAATGAATATTTCTGATGATTACACCATCCTGTTCGACAAAGCAGAGACAGACAAAATCTTCCGAGAGTTGGAGCAAGAAATGGAGTATTTTACTGATGCACTGGCCAAGGTCCAAGTATTTGGAAAATGGAACAGCATTCCCAGGAAGCAGGCAACCTACACAGGGAGAACTGGCTCCTGGGAGTCCCATCGCATTTGTCTCCTTTGGGGCCTGCAGAGACTTCCTCTTCCAGCACAATGACTCTCAAGGGAAGAGACCCCAGCAGACAGTGAAGGTAGTCAAGCTGCAGCTGTCCCATGGAAGCCTACTGATGATGAACCACCCCGCTAATTCCCAGTGGTACCACAGTCTCCCCATCCGCAAGAAGGTCCTGGCTCCTCGGGTCAACTTTACTTTTCGGAAAATTTTACCTACTAAGATATAAAACATTTTCTATTAAAAAAAATTTCTGTTATAAAATATGAATGTTTTATTTACTTTTCTATTGCCATAACAAAACATCATGACCAAGGCAACATAAATAAGAAACGTTTATAATTTAGGGCTCACGGTTCCAGAGGGTTAGAGTCTATGACTAGTGTAGAAAGGAGAATGACATCATGAAGATAGGCATGATGTTAAAGCAGTAACTAAGATCTTACATCTTCAGACACAAGCTTAAAGCAGAGACAGAGTGTGAGCTAACTAGAAATGGTATGGGAGTTTAAAATTTCAAAGCCTACCCCCTAGTGACACACTTCCTCTTAACAAGACCACACCTTCTCATTCTTCCCAAACCGGTTCACCATCTGAAGACCAATCACTGAAATATCTGAGCCAATGGGGACCTGTTCTCATCGAAATAATACAATGAATATTATTATTGTATTTAATTGCAGGTCTTGCTTAATAGAAAAAGTGAGAAGCAAGAAAATGATTATTGGGGCTGGAGAGATGACTCAGAGGTTAAGAGCACTGACTGCTCTTCCAGAGGTCCTGAGTTCAATTCCCAGCAACCACATGGTGGCTCACAACCATCTGTACTGAGATCTGGCGCCCTCCTCTGGTGTGTGTGCATACATCGGGCAGAATGTTGTATACATAATAAATAAATAAATCTAAAAAAAAGAAAATGATTGTTGGGGGCTGGAGAGATTAGCTGGCTCAGCAGATAAGAGCACTGACTGACCTTACAGAGGTCCTGAGTTCAATTCCCAGCAATCACATGGTGTTTCACAACCATCTATAATGAGATCTGATGCTCTATTCTGGCATGCACTCATAACTAAAAAAAATACAAGGGCTGGAGAGATGGCTAATGGTTAAGAGCATTGCCTGCTCTTCCAAAGGTCCTGAGTTGAGTTCAATTCCTGGCAACCACATGGTGGCTCACAACCATCTGTAATGAGGTCTGGTGCCCTCTTCTGGCCTGCAGACATACAGACTATTGTATACATAATAAATAAATATTAAAAAATACATAAATAAAAGAAATTTAAAGAAAATGAAGACTGACTTAAGAGGTAGGGAGAGGCAATAAGTCCCCTCCTGGGACTGGCCTCAGGTCACCAGGTCAATAAGAGACCACATGTGGTCCTCGCAAAAGTGGTGGCATGTTGGAGGCTTGCCACAGCACCTCTCTTCCCCTCGAACATTTAGTTCCTAGGTCTCTCGAACCTCAATGAACAGCGCCTCACACAGTGAGGGGTCAACACTTCGGCTGCCAAGCTTCTATGACACCGTGCTACTGCCATTTCTCCACGCTCAAGTGGGCACATATTCAGAATACTCGGTCTGTCCCTCAGTTGGTTCTTACCACCCTCCAGTTCTCCAAGATGCCACAATGAAGCGCCTATCTGCTCTTCTTCCTGGCACACACATCTTTGTTAGTACAACAAAAACAGATGATAACAATCTATTTTTTCTCCTAGCAACCTGCCTTCTCATTTCCCTCAAGAAACAAATGCCTGAGGTCTCCAAAATGGCAGTTAAGTGTATATCTCTCCAGCCACGTGTCCCATTGTCGACCAACTCCCAGCCCTCCCCTCCCGCACATCACCCATGCCTACAGGAAGCAGCCAGATACGAACTGGTGTGAGTCTGGGATGCTTGGGTGAAAGCTTCGCCTCAGTCCCTGTAATCCATATACCGAAAGAGTCTGGGATGTTTGATGGAAGTTTCATTCCAAACCCCCTCCCCTGCGAGTTTCCTCAGTCCAGACTCCACCTCTGAGCAAGCCCATCATATGATGACTCCCTCTCCAGAGATGCTCAAGACCACTCCCATGGGCTATTTAAATTGTACCCCAGAAAATAAGCACATGGTTTTCTCTTCTTTGTGCACTTAGGAAAATAATAAAGAGATGAGTACTTATTGCTTCTTTTTTTTTAGATTGTTTATTTTTCTTGAAGAGGCGAGATGCTATTTTGTCATTGAAAGAAGGGGTGCATTCTCTGACCTGCTGTGGACTTTATTGTTCAGGAACAGTGTATAATTTAAGGCAAAAATTTAAAAATGCATGTTTTCTGAAAAACTATTTTCATGAGATGATGTTGAATAAAATAAGTTTGAAAAACGCTCCATATGTTGTCCATTTCTTTTTTTAGATTTATTTATTTATTATGTATGCAGTGTTCTGCCTGCATATATACCTGCTTGCCAGAAGAGAGCACCAAATCTCATTATAGATGGTTGTAAGCCACCATGTGGTTGCTGGGAATGGAACTCAGGACCTTTGGAAGAGTAGGCAATGCTCTTAACTACTGAGCCATCTCTCAAGTCCTGTTGTCCATTTCTTGAGCATTGATAGTGTTTGTTATTCTTCCCTCATTGTGTGTATACATGCAATGTGCATGTGCCCATGTGTTAATGACATCAGCCAACATTTCTTGATGCTCTAAGGGACATTGTACATAATCCTGGCCTGAGAAACGCAAGAAAAGTATGAGGGGCAGCATTTTCTAGTGGAAGACTATACAGTCTATATTTAAGAAATTTACAAGTTAATATTGTCCATTTTGATAATATCTGTGATAACAAAAATTATCATTAAAAATTTATTTTTTATCTTATTAGAAACATTAAAAGTAAATAATCGAAAAAGTGTGTACTTTGCTTGTTCCTTTAAACTATAAATCATACTTTGTATAAAGAAACATATATATTTGACTCATGGATAGATTAGTTGGGATATATACAAAGAACTCAAGAAATTGGTTACCAAAAGAACAAATAATCCAATAAAAAGTGGGTGCAGACCTAAACAGAGAACTCTCAACAGATGAACCTAAAATGGCTGAAAGACACTTAAGGAAATGTTCAACATCCTTAGTCATCAGAGAAATGCAAATCAAACCAGTCTGAGAATTGCCAAAATTAAAAACATGGATGACACCTCATGCCTGAGGAGATGTGTGTTAATGGGAAAAGTCCTCCATTGCCAGAGTGCAAGCTGGTACAGCTGCTTTGGATATCAGTATGGCAATTTTTATTTGTTTGCTTTTGTTTTTTTGTTTTTTGAGACAGGGTTTCTCTGTAGCTTTGGAGCCTGTCCTGGAACTAGCTCTTGTAGACCAGGCTGGCCCTGAAATCACAGAGATCCGCCTGCCTCTGCTCCCCAGGGTTGGGATTAAAGGTGTGCACCACCACCCATCATTATGGCAATTTCTTAGAAAATTAGGAAACAGGCTGGAGAGATGGCTCAGAGTTTAAGAGCACTGACTGCTCTTCCAAAGGTCCTGAATTATAGTCCAGCACCTACATGGTGGCTCACAAGCACCATTAATGAGATCTGGCGCCCTCTTCTGGCCAAAGGTTGTTATGTGCTTGTCCTGTTGAAAATGATGTTCATACCAGGTATTGTGTAACATACCACCTGTGGTATGAAAAATTTGGTGCACCTGAGCAGTGTCTTCTCCCACATTTGCCTTGGCCCACAAGAAAGCAAGTTTCCTCTCCCAAAAAGAAACCCAACCTTAACCCTAAAATAAAGGCACATTTGTTCTCCATTGAGGCTCATGCTCACCCCTCTACCTGGCAAAAATCCAAAGGTCTTTCAGATCTTTGAAAATTCTAGGGAAACCAGGTGGCTGAATATCATTAGACAGCTCAGGCCAGGGACTTCTGTCTAGTCCGATGTGACACTGTTCTCCAAATACCCAACGAAAAGTTGTGTTAGAATTGTAGTCATTATCCTGAATCCCACAATCAATGGTATATGTTATACTGAATAAATAGGATCATGACTGTGTATGATTGTAGGACACCGAAGACACACCGGCTGCCGTGATGGTGCCCACAATCAATGGTGTATGTTATACTGAATAAATAGGATCATGGTTGTGTGTGATTGTAGGACACCGAAGAGAACCCGGCTGCCGTGGTGGTGCCCACAATCAATGGTATATGTTACACTGAATAAATAGGATCATGATTGTTTGTGATTGTAGGACACCGAAGAGAACCCGGCTGCCGTGGTGTTGCGCACTGTTAGTTGGAGAACTCGAGGAGGAGGATAGAGGCAGGCAGGTATCGGGGAGTAGGACATCCTGGTCTACATAAATAGCTCTAGGCTAAATACATATGAAAGAAATCTGTTCCAAAAAAAATTTTTCAGTAATTGACACCCAAGATGAACATGTCGTTGCATATATTATACTGTGTGTCCCTTATGCCTGCAGAGTGAGAAATCAAACTTTATCATGCTAAGAGAATGGTTATGACAAACTCAGAAATCCGAGCAACCAGGAAGATAAAAACAAAAGGGGCTGTAGAGATGGCTCAGAGGTTAAGAGGACTGACTGCTCTTGCAGAGGTCCTGAGTTCAATTCCCAGCAACCTCATGGTGGCTCACAGCCATCTGTAAATGAGATCTGGTGCCCCCTTCTGGCCAGCAAGCATACAGACAGAACACTGTATACACAAGAAATAAATAAATCTTTTTAAAAAAGAACAAAAGGGACTGAAACATTAAGATAAAAATATAGGTAGGTCAGGCACATGCCTTAAATCCCAATACTCGGGACAAGCAGGTGGTTCTCTGTGAGTTCAAGGAAGCTTGGTCTACAAAGTGAGTTTCTGAACAGCCAGGACTGTTACACAGACCAATCCTGTCTCAAAAAAAAAAAGTAATGTAACTAGGGCTACAGGACGGCTCAGGGCTCAAGGACACTTGACCACTCCTCCTAAGAACCTGGTCTCAATTCCTAGCACCCAAAAGGCAGTTCACAGTTGTTTATAATTCCATTTCCAGGGGACTAGACACCCCTGGGAAAACACCATAGCACAGTTTTAAAAAAAATACGAGGGGGCTGGAGAGATGGCTCAGTGGTTAAGAGCACTGACTGCTCTTCCAGAGGTCCTGAGTTCAATTCCCAGCAACCACATGGTGGCTGACAGCCATCTATAATGAGACCTGGCGCCCCCTTCTGGCTTGTGGGCACACATGGAAGGAATGCTGTATACATAATAAATAAATAAATAAATAAATATTTAAAAAAATACGATTTTTTTGGAAGCCAAAGTAGCTAATCCCATACTATTACTAAGCAAAACCACAACCAAAACCAAAACAAACACCCAGTTAGGGCTGGAGAGATGGCTCCACAATTTACTGCTTTTCAATAGGACCCGGGTTTATCTCCCAGTACTCACATGGCAGCTCACAATTGTCTTTAAGTCCAGTCCAGGGGAATCCAACATCCGTCACTGTCTTATTATACATGCAGGTATAAAGTTCATTAAAAAGAAAATATCAGGATAGAAAGTCTCCATTTACTTTGTTTAGATTTATAAAGCTATAAAGTATAAGTTAGATATCATTAAAAGTAGATTTGAAAACTTAACATTTAAATTCAAAGTGTAAATGAAGGTACACTTTACTCTAATGTAAAACTCAAAAAAAAGGACACTGGGTGATGGTGGCAGACACCTTTAATCCCAGCACTCAGAAGGCAGAGGCAGGTAGATTTCTGTCTCTGAGACCAACTTGGCCTATATGAAGCTAGTTACAGAACAAGCTCCAAAGACAGATACAAAACACAAAAACAAGACAAAACAAAAAAAAGATTTAAAAAAACCTAGCTGTATATTGAGACTCGCTGGTCTTTGAGTATCCATGCAAAAGGAGTTCTTTTACGGTTATGGTGAGCACCTTTGCCTACCATTTCCCATCAAGCAATTCTTTCCATGTAAATTAGGCTATTGCCGATAATTCTGATTGGCTGCATGCTCTGACAATTTTGTGGCACTAGTTGAGTAAATAGAAATTCTGGGTTTTCTGCCCATAATGCTTCTAATAACTTGGTTGAAGCTTGGATATGTACCTTATGTGCTTTCTCCCTCCACCATCACTTTATTATTTTCTGTCTATAAATGTTTTGCCTTTTTTTTTTTTTTCAGTAGGTGAACCACATGCTTGCCCAAGCTGGGCTTGAACTCACTTGCTCCTCCAAAGTGCACGGATAAAAGGCGTGAGCAACCACCACTAGCTTTGCTTGTTTGTTTGTTTTTTTAAGTTTCTGTTTATAGATCACCAAGCCCAGCCCAGAAGCATTTTTATCCCTTGAGATAGTGTTTCTCTGGGGAACAGCTGTATTGAAACTAGCTCTGTAAACCATGCTGGCCTCAAATGCCACCAGCTTCTGCTTCCCAAGTGCTAGGAAACACAGGGGATCCAGAACGCTTTATCCCCAGCATTCTATGACTCACCAGGCCGAATTTCAAATCAAAGATCTCCCTTCCTTGGCCTCCTCAGTGTCTGGATTAAAGCATAGCTACCACACCCATCCCAGGAAATATTTTTAAAGGAATGTGAGTAAAGTCCTGAAAACCCCTCCCACCTGTGTGACTAAGCAATCACAGTGAGATTTGCTTTGCCTTAAAATCTTATCAACAGATGTTATCAAAGTACTTAACATTTGACCAGTAAGTTCACCAACACCAGATTCTACCCAGCACTTTACTATCAACTCAAGGCTCCTGGAAGGAGTGTGTGTTCTCTCAGGGAGCATGTGCCAATCACCAAAGACGACTTCCAGGGCAATGATTCAGGTAAGACATGCGTATACTGATTGCTGTAATAGCTCATCATAAAATTTCTGAGGCAGGTGAGGTGGCTGCCTGATGACCTAATTTGATCATTAATTTGTTTATTCGTATTTTTGCCTGCCTGTGTGCAAAATTCTCAGAGTGTCTGGAGTAGTTTCTTGTGCCAATGCTTTCAAGGGTAACTTCCCGATTTCTCTTCTTTCTGGTTCCGTGTCTTTCAAGTTTATTCAATTTTATGTGGTTTTTAAACTGGAACTCATTTTTATCAGTGTCAGAAGCCCAAACTCTGCCTGTGGTCTCAGCTAGCTGATAAGCTTCTGTGACTCGCGGTGTGTTTGTATTTTTAAGTTTGTTTTTGGTTTATTAGACTTGGTGGTGTTCTCATCTTTGCACGACCCCCCCCTCCCGACCCAACATTTAAGTGTCTTTCAACCATTTTAGATCCCTCTGTTGAGAGTTCTCTGTTTAGGTCTGTACTCCATTTTTTAAAATTGGATTATTTGTTCTTTGGATGACCAATTTCTCGAGTTCTTTGTGTATTTTGGAGATTAGTGAAGATCTTTTCCCATTCTGTAAGGCCGTCGTTTTGTCTTGTTGGCCATGTTCTTCACTTTACAGAAGCTTTTCAGTTTCAGGAGGTCTCACTTATTAATTGTTGCTCTCAGTGTCTGTGCTACTGGGGTTCTATTTAGCAAGCGTTCTCCTGTGCCAATGTGTTCAAGTGCATTTGATATTTTTATTTTTATATTCTTTTATTGTGGATGAAGTCAATTATTTGAACTCTCAAATATTTTTATTGTTATTATCTCTCTATTTGTTTGCTTATTTGTGGTTGTTCAACATAAGGTTTCGTTGTGTACCCTTGTATGCCCTGGGACTCACTTTGTAGACAAGACTGGCCTCAGACTCACAGAGAGTCATCTGCCTCTGCCTCCTAGTGCTGAGATTAAAGGCATGCACTAAACACCTTTTCTATATATTTATTTTCCTAATAATTTATTTATTTTCATTTTATTGGCATTGGTGTTTTGCCTGCATGTATGTCTATGTGAGGGTGTCCGATCTTGGAGTTACCCACAGCTGTTGACTGCCATGGGGGTGGTAAGGAATTGAACCTGGGTCCTCTGGAAGAGCAGTCAGAACTCTTAACCACAGAGCCATCTCTCTCCAGCCCTCACCTTTTTTTTTTTTTTTTTTGAAAACGGGGTTTCTCTGTGTCACTTTGCCTGGCCTTGAATCTCAATCTGCAGAACAAGGGAGCCTTAAACTCACAGTGATCTGCCTGCCTTGGTCTCCCTGATCTTGGAGGTGTTTTTATCATCTCTCTGTCTGGCTATCTAGCTATCCATCCATTTATTTATTTATTTTTTCTGAGACAGGATTTCTCTCTAGCTTTGGAGTCTGTCCTGGATTCAGACCTGGTCACAGCTGTACCTGGAAACAAAACAAAACAAAAACAAAGCAAAGCAAAGCAAAGCAAAAGCCAGGCAGGACTGTATGGTTGACCTTCCCTTTCCCCCTCCCCCATGGGCTCCTCAGAGGCGGTGAGGCCTCCTGCAGGGAATCCACAGAGCCTCTGCCCAAGGCTCTCCAGGGAACCCACTCTCTCCCTTTCCCCCAGCCCCAGGGCTGCCGGCCACATCTATCTCAGGCGTAGGTGGCGGGCACTCTGGCTATCCAGGACGTGACAGACACAGACACACAGAAGCAGGGAGGAACGGTGCCCACTCTCTCACTAGATGCAGGCATGCAGGAGGAACAATGAAAGAATGAGAACTGGAGAGATGGAATTTCTGGAATGTCCAGAAACCACATGGTGGGGATCTAGTGCCCTCTTCTGGTGACAGGGAGTACAGCACAGATTTGGGTTCTTGTGCTCCTGAGACCTACCCCAATTTAATACTGACATTATCCTATCATACCCTATATATCACATATAGGCTTGCTTGATATCACACACATACACTGCCTGCGTTTCTGCCTGACCCCTGTGAGAGAGCCTGGTACCTTCAGAAGACAGAAGATGGGGTGTGGGTCTGTCTGTCTGTCTATCTGTCCATCTATTCTTCCATAAAGTATTTATTCCTTTTTTGTTTGTTTTGTGACAGGGTTTCTCTCTAGTTCTCTCTAATTGAGTCAGTCCTGGAACTAGCTCTTGGGGAGACCAGAATGAGTGCTGGAATTAAAGGCGTGTCCCACCATTACCCGGTTAGAAGTCTTTTTAAAAAGTAGGCAATCAGAGCTACAAATTTCCTCATAGGACTGATTTTACTGTGTGCCAGGGTTTGTGTAGGGTTTTGCTTTCATTTTCTTGAGTGAATCCCCCCCCCCCCGTCTCTCTTATTCTAGAGCTCTGTTTTGTCTTCCATGCATGAGCTCTGAGGGGCACTTGGCTTGAATGTGATACACACACAGACTTACTATTAAGGAAAGTTCAAGATCAAGATCCTTTCCTAACTCTGTGACCTTGCAACGGAGAAGTTTCAAGGGGTGTGAAGGGTGTGCCTACTGACACTGGAATTCATTTGATCTGCTAGGCAGCAAATGCTATGGATTGTGTATGTGTGTGTCTCTGTTAGTTTAGGTGTCTTTCCAGTCAACGTTGGTGTAATTACCGTGCGTCTGTATATTCAGTGCTGTGATCCTTTCAAATGGTTGTGAAGGGAGCCCTAGCCTAGGAATGACTTCAGTGAAGCGTTATTTTCCTTTCCTAACTCTGTGACCTTGCAACAGAGAAGTTTCAAAGGGTGTGAAGGGTGTGCCTACAGCTCCACTGGCCTTCCTTGACGTGTACAGCTGTTGCCTTTCCTGTCAACATTCTTGTTGGAGTTGGGAAATTGCTGATTTGAACTCAGCCAATTTCATGGAATAGCCCTGGCTGTCCCTGAACTCATTTTTATAGACCAGGCTGTCCTTTTGGTGACGTTCTATTTTTTTTTTCTTCCTCTTATTTTTCTATCTGCAGTCAACATTGGTGTAAGGACTGTGCACCTGTATATTCACTGCTCTGATCCTTCTCTCCTTCCTTCCTTCCTTCCTTCCTTCCTTCCTTCCTTCCTTCCTTCCCTCCTTCCTTCCTTCCTTCCTTTCATATGTCTGCCCACTCACGAAAACCCAAAAATTTCTAGCCTCCCAACGCAATTAAAAATAACTAAAATTTTAGTAAACTGGCATTTAAAAAAGGCAGGCAGGCAGGCAGGCAGGCAGGCAGGCCTGGATGGTGGTTGTGAAGGGAGCCCTGGCCTAGTCATATCCTCTGCCATGACTGTAACTCAGGAGCTCTAAAGGGTCTGAGAAGCTGCTTTCATGCTTCTGCTGCTGGGCATTTATTTATTTATTTATTTATTTATTTATTTATTTATTTGGCTTATGTGGGAGGGGAAGGGAAAGCCAAAGCCTTGTCCTATGGGCTCCACGCTCTCAGTAGTGTCTCATAAACTCGAGTGTGAGGGCCCATGTCTGTCATGTCAGCAGCACTCAGAAACTGAAAACACGAGGATCAGGAGATCATCTTCAGCAACTCAGCAAGTGCGAACCATCGTGGTGGGGAAACAGACCCTCTCCAAGAAATGACTAAAGTGACCTGTTTATTTTTTCTGTTCTAAGTGAAAATGTTCACAACACATCAATATGACGATATTATTCCCGGAAATGAAATCCGAGTGGGATTTTTGAAACACTATTTTTATTTCATTATTATTATTGTTTTTTTTTTTATTCCACGTCTGTTTTAATTTTCTCTGACTCGGTATTTAGTCTGAGAAGTGTGGGCTGAGGGCATGGGGAGTGAGGTGAAGAAAAAGAACCACAAGCAAGCAAGCAAGCAGTGGCCATGGTGAAAGGAGACCTTAGATGGCAGGGAACTGCCGTTGCCGCCTCCCTCCCTCCCTTCCTCCCTCGGTCCCCCTCGGTCCCTCCCTCTCACCATGCCCTAATGGTTGCAGAAGCCCCTGGCCCATCTAGTCCTGTCACCGATCTGTCAGACACGCTCTTTGTTTCCCCGTGAGCGAGCGAGCGAGCGAGCAAGCGAGCGAGCGATCGATTCGCCTGCTTTCCTAGCTGCCTGTGGTCTCGGTCGTACTTTCGTTTTCGTAGCCCCGAATGTCCAGCCCAGCCCGCCGTTCACCGTGTTCGGGGGTGGGATGGGGAGGGGTGGGGGAACCGACAGGGGAGTTCCCTGTCCTGTTGTGGGCCCGTCGCAGTCGCGGCCGAACGAGCGAGCGAGCGAGCGAGCGAGCGAGCGATCTATGGCGGTCGGTTGTCGGGCGCCCCCTAGCGGTGGCCTTTTTCTGCAACGCTCCTGGTCCTTGGTCGTTGACGAGGACGGGGCGAAATCGCTTTTGTGAGGCGGAAAGAGTGACGAGAGTCCCGGCCCAGCAGGCGGGTGTGTCCCGGAGTCGGTGTCGTGCTTGGGGACGGTCTCTGTGTAGGAGGTTGTGCCGGAAGAGTCACCCATGGGTGTGTGCGTTGGGGATGGAACCCAGTGACGGGACCAGCTGGAGAGGGTGCTGGGAGACTTGAGCGGGTCGACCAGAAGGCTTCAGTCGTTTGCGTACCCCCGCTAGGTGTCGGGTCCACCCGGGCCCAGGATTGGTGAAATAACCTCGGCTTTAAAAGTTGCTTTTCCCTTGCTTTTTCTCTCTTCTAAAGAGCCCTGGGACCCGGCGACCCGAGGCCGAGAGGAGGCGATGGTTGATCCCGGCTTCCCCGCTGCCCCGTCATGGACTCGTTGGGGTCTCGGACCTTTTTTTTTTTTTCCTTCCTCTTGCCAGAACCATCGGTCCTCAGTGCCGGACTTCGTCATCTTGAGGCCGAGAGGAGGCCGTGGTCCCGGCTTCCTCGCCTCCCTGGTCCGGACTCTCGGAGCTTTTTTATTAATTTTCTTCCTCTTGCCAGGAACCCTCGGTCCTCAGCGGCGGGCCTTGCCATGCTGAGGCCGAGAGGAGGCCGTGGTCCCGTCTTTCTCGCCTCCCTGGTCCGGACTCGTTGGTGTCTCGGAGCTCTCCCCCGCCCCTTTCTCCTGCCCTCGGTCTTGCGAGAGCCCAGCGGTGGGCCTCGTGTTCTCGAGGCCGAGAGGAGGTGGTGGTCCCGGCTCCCCTGTTCACTGGTCCCCGGTTTCTTGGACTCGAGATTCCCCCCCCCAAGTTTTTCTTCTTGCCCTTCTCCATCCCTAGCGGCTGGTCGCAGGGTCCTCGGCCGGGAGGAGGCTGGGCGCCCGGCTTTCTGGCATGTCCACCTCGCTCTCTCGGTCCTTTCATGGTTATGAGGTCGACCAGTTGTTCCTTTGAGGGTCGGTTCTCTTGTTTATGGGGACATTTTTGGGACATTTCACCCAGCCTCACTTTCAGGAGTTCTGTGTGGTCTGTGAATGACTCCCCGTACCTGTTGCCATTCTTCTAATAATTGCTATCTGTCCTTATTGTACCTGCAGATAGGTGCTGACACGCTGTCCTTTAATTGGGTGACATTAAAGGACGCTAGGTGGCGGTCTCTTCCGAGCCTCACTGGGTGTTATTTTTCCCCGTCTAGCCCAGCCCGTGTCTCGCTGCTGTGCTTTCCCGTGAGGCTTTTTGAGATGACCGGCTTCCTTGCCTTGCTTTTGCCCGTGGTGAAGCATGTCAGGCGTCCCCGCTTCGTGGTCTGTCACCCGTTCTGTTTGGATGGTGGGACCCGTCTCTCGATGCTTCTCGCTTGCCATCCCGGTCCTTCTGCTGCCTCATGTTATGTGCCTCCCGAGTGCACTCCTCCCATTGACCCCCCCACCGCTCTTTTTTTTGGTGTGGAGGTGTGAAGGGTTTTCTTTTTTTTTTTTCCTGTGGCATGTGTTGGGTCGGTGGTGATCTCTCACTCGATTCTTCCCGGTTCTGCTTTGTTGATCGATGTGGTGCGCTTGCCCTGTGTTCATTCGGGCCGGAGGCCTAAGCCGCGCCAGGTGAGGGACGGACATTCATGGCGAATGGCAGCCGCTCTTCTCGTTCTGCCAGCGGGCCCCTCGTCTCTCCTCCCCACCTTTACCGGTGGTGTGTGGAAGGCAGGGGTGCGGTTATCCGGCCCGAGCCCTGTGAAAGCCCCCCCGCACTCCTCGCTGTGGTTCGTGGGGGTTCCTGTGAGGCGCGCTGGGGACTTTGTTCCCCGTCGCGCATTTCGCTATGCCCACCGTGTGTGGGTCTGTTTGGCCCTCCTCCCTCCGAGCCGGGGGAGGGTCGGCTGATTGCCGCGTTACGTGCCCCTCCCGACCGGGCTCGTGTGCACGCGCCTTGCTTGCAATCCTCGTGGTGCTCCTGGAGCGTTCCAGGCCAATCTTCAGAGGTGCCCGGTTCTGAGCGGCGGCGGCGTTTCCCGGTTCTCTGACGTGTATGCCTCCTGTGTGTGGTACGGCCATTAGCGGTGTTCCTCTGCGAGGTGTGTGATCGCGAGGATCAAGAAAAAAGGGGGTCGAGGCGAGCGGGTAAGAGGCTCGCTGCGGTAAGATGGCTCTCTCACGGCCGTCTCGTGAGATCGGGCGAGCGGCCCACCACGCGCTGCCTTCTCCCGTAGGCGGTGAGCCGTTGGGTGGTGTTGAGCGGTCGCGGCCGGCCTTTTTAATTTTCTTCTCACCGTTAAAGGTGGTCCGTCGGTGATGGACTGAGAATGCCTCCCTGCCTGGTGCAGACCCGGTGGGTGTTGCCGCAGAGGCAGGCCTGGCTCTCGGGGGACCTCTTGTGTAGTATGCTTTTTCTCTCGGTCCGGTCCCCCCTGTCCGCGAACGCTCAAGAGTACGCCCCGGAAAGGAAGAAAAAGCCTTACCGATACCGCAGACCCCCCCCGCCTCGCCGCGCTCGAGATTATCGAGCGGTGTGTGTGTCGCTTCCCCTGCTCTTGCGCTGCCGCGACCGGAGGCTCATCGGGCCAGGTCCGTCCCGCCCGCCCTCAGTGAGAAAAAGTGCCTTCTCTAGCGATCCGATGAAGAGAGGGCGTGCTTGGGGTCGCCCTGGCACGCCCCGACCGCCCGATGCGCGTAGCTTCGGCCGGGTGCCCCTCGCCGCGTCCCGTCTTTGGGGGGGGAAAACCCGAGCGTTTGTGTCACCCGCTGCGGCCCGCGCCTCCTCGCTCCGAGTCCGGGGAGGAACCACGCGGGGCAAGAGAG